>NC_039289.1:2612733-2845233 GCF_003368295.1 Carassius auratus
TGGGTGGGTCCCACATAGGAGGCTCTTAGAGGGTCCCGGCCCCCAAAAAAAGGACCCGGGACAGCTTTCCCAGCTGTGCCCCACTGTCGATAGCCCAGATTGGGTGTTGCAAGAGCCAAATATTTGGAGATAATCCAAGAATTGTAGTATTGGCTTATATATTTTAATTGAAATGTGGCTTTGGATCGAAATTATTAGTGAATTTGTACAAAAGCATGGCTGATATTTCTGTTATTTTATTTGGTTTAGAAATTTGGTTTGGCCTTTGAAGGCAGCAACAGGAAATGTCAGTGAAATCATTCAGTGAGTACCTTCCATCATAAAGAGCCGTTCAAAGAGATTCCTGCTGGAGTGACTTTATTAAAACGGGCCCTGACAGCATGCGGCGTCAGCATCTGTATCGCAGCTTGGAGTTTATGGAGAGACAGTATTACAGAGAGTGTGACGCCATTCCAAACCCTAGCCAGAAACATTGCTGTCTGCAGCCGAGTAAGACAGCAGCTCAACTAGTATCAATGTAGGTTACGTCTACAAGTCAAGTCAAGTCACCTTTATTTATATGGCGCTTTAAACAAAATACATTGCGTCAAAGCAACTGAACAACATTCATTAGGAAAACAGTGTGTCATTAATGCAAAATGACAGTTAAAGGCAGTTCATCATTGAATTCAGTGATGTCATCTCTGTTCAGTTTAAATAGTGTCTGTGCATTTATTTGCAATCAAGTCAACGATATCGCTGTAGATGAAGTGACCCCAACTAAGCAAGCCAGAGGCGACAGCGGCAAGGAACCGAAACTCCATCGGTGACAGAATGGAGAAAAAAACCTTGGGAGAAACCATGCTCAGTTCTCCTCTGACCAGACGAAACCAGTAGTTCAATTCCAGGCTGCAGCAAAGTCAGATTGTGCAGAAGAATCATCTGTTTCCTGTGGTCTTGTCTTGGTGGTCCTCTGAGACGAGGTTTTTACAGGGGATCTGTATCTGGGGCTCTAGTTGTCCTGGTCTCCGCTGTCTTTCAGGGATGTAGAGGTCCTTTCTAGGTGCCGATCCACCATCTGGTCTGGATACGTACTGGATCCGAGTGACTGCAGTGTCCCTCTGATCTGGATACAGACTGGATCTGGTGGCTACGCTGACCTCGGAATAAGAGGGAAACAAACTAATATTAGCGTAGATGCCATTCTTTTTAATGATGTAGCAAGTACATCGGGTGGTATGGGAAGTGTTCCCGGTTCCAGTTTACCTAATTCAGTAGGGTTTGGTGTTAGCATGTTGCAAAGCTGACTGTATGATACTCTAATCAGCATAAAAACACAGATTAGGTAACATAGTTGTATTATATTTGTATTGGATTGAACTATTGATGTATCACCGATTTTGGTTTTGAATAAATTCTATTTCTGTCAAATTTGCCATCATAAAGTGCTGCCTACTTAGTGAGCTCTCTAGGGTTTGGAACGGAGTTTCTCCTTGACTTTCTTGTCTCATTGAGGTTTGTGTGTTGACAGAATTGTGTGTGAGAAACGTAGAGGACCGTAGAAAACCATGACTCATGTTGACCCTTTCCAATTGTGAGCCATAACTTAATTATACTAATGCACACACATACACACTTACACACTTGCCTAAACCCTGAGGACACTCTAAAAAGCCTCAAAGGATCAAAGGCTGCATGCCAATGTGATCTCCCGGTGTGTGAACCTCAACTGAGCCACTTAAAGTGTTAGTTCACCCCAAAATGAAAATTCTCATTAATTACTCACTCACATGTTGTTCCAAACATGTAAGACCTTAGTTTATTTTCGAAACACAAACGAAGATATTTTTTATGAAATCGGAGAGCTGACTGACCCTCCATAGACAGTAACGCAACTGAAATGTTCCCAGGTCCAGAAACTTAGTAAATACATTGGTAAAACAGTCATTGTGACATCAGTGGCTCAACTTCTGTTTTGTGATGCTGGAGAATACTTTTTTTTTCCACAAAGAAAACAAAAATAACATAATTTACTCCATTCTTCTCCCACGGGTTACGTATTCCACCATTTTAGAGAGAATTACAACGCATACGTATGCTATCCTATAATATATATTATAAGTGTAAACAACGCTTATTATGCAGGTTTCGTTAATGCGTGCGCTTTCCCGCGGAACGTAAACAACAGTGATTATGTCCAATACTTTCTTGGGTACTCTCCAAAATGGAGAGGTTTTTTTTTTTTTTTTACAAAAATAGTATTGTTGTAGCACCGCAAAACTGAAGCTGAGCCACTGATGTCCCATGGTCTGTTTTACCGATGTGTTTACTATGTTTCTGGACCTGGGAACATGACAGTTGCGTTGCTGTCTATGGAGGGTCAGATAGCTCTTCGATTTCATCAAAAATATCTAAATTTGTGTTCTGAAAATTACTGAATGTGAATTTAGAAAAAAAATGTTTTACTGTAATTATGCATGCCACAGTGCCACACTGGTTCCCAGTCCAGCGTGAGTCACAATTACCCTGCAAAAACTGACTTAATAAGGTTTTTGTTTTTTAATAAAATAAAGTAATTATTTAACGTTATTGTTATTTTGTTGTTGTTGTTGTTTTGGCTTGTTTTCCAGTAAAATACCTACATTTTTAAAAGCTACTTAAAGCTACTATAAGTTAAATACGTACAGTATAAATATACACTTTATATACACTATCTATTTTAAAATTGCTGATTTTACACAATATAGGTTATTAAATAAATATTAGTGTGAGTGTGTACACTCTCTCTCTCTCTATGCACAATACACATGTTTTAATAAGTTCCCATATAAATGGCAAAATATAATTTATAATTGTATTTAATGATATTTAAATATTTTTATTGCAAAATTATTCTTTGAATAAAACAATTTTACATTATTAATAAAATATTAGATACATTATTAAAAATCCTGTTTTCTAATTTTTTTAAATGAAAAAATAATGCATTATATAGAGTACATTTATAATGCTTTTATGATAAATTATTTACCTTTTTAGAGCCTGACAGCCCCATTCTGGATTAGCATTATATGAAAGAGAGCGGTCTGGACTTTCTACTAATCTTCATTATGTTAAACAGATAAATGGAAGTAATTCAGGTTTGGAATGACATGAGGGTGAGTAAATGATGACAGTTTTCAATTTCAGAAATACTTATTTGATTTATTAAGTGGAGAAAGCAATACATTTTTGCTGCATTTATTGAATTACGTTTCTTGTGCGTCTACGTGTCTAGGTGTGTCTAGGTCTCTGTTATCTGGGTGTGTGTGTGGTATCGCAAATCTGCATTGCAGCTGTCGACTTGCTCTCTCACGGACTGCAGTTTTATGGCATTTACCACAGAAATTTACCTCCACATTGTTTGCGTCCTCATTGTGGAGTACCACAAGGTTCAATCCTGGGCTCCCAAATTTCCGGGCCAACAATCGTCTTTGCAACTGCGGTTTGATGCAGTCGACTTTCTACAATGAGATCTGAATGGATCAGTAATGAGATTTGTCTCTTATTGTTGTGACACTGACAAACGACCCATCCTTCACTCTACATCAAAGAACTCAAAAAGATTTACCACAAAAGACTTTCCCCTCTGTCACTACTGTCCACACCCCGGGAATTATGGAAGTCTTGTTACACAGGCATAACTCACAAGCACTTTATGAAGTTTCTAACCATTTTGTCACATGTTTTGTAGATCAAAGGTGTAACATGCCACATATGTAGATGATCACGGGGAATTTGCAAACCAGCCACCAACACTCACAACTGAAAACTGCTGTTAAAATTTGTATTTTGTGTTTGGTTATGTTAAAATAATTTGCCGTCATAGTTACCATTCAGATAGATTAGTGAACATTTTCATACATGAAAGAAAGTTGCTCATACAGTATGTCAATCTGACACATTGTATTTAATTTCATTAAACAGGTTTTTAGAGCACTGTTTCCTTATATACATTTTGTTTCGTGTCTTGACAAAACTTGGCTTCTTGTTGATGACATTTAGATGAACAATTCATCCTCTGAGGACAGATTTTAAAGCAGGCAGGTATGGGTTTTAGTCTTTTTTTCTTACCCTTTGATTGACAGGTGGAATAATTAGCATGTGAAATGCCTCTGGGTTCATTCCACAGTCACAGGAGAGTTCTGTACCACACACTCCATAAAACACATGTCAAAACATACTGTAAGATAGCAATCCCCATAATTGATCAGGTAAAGTGTGAGTATACTGTATGGTTGTTGAAATCATTCTTTTTTTATATATGTATTTGTAGGATTTTTCATCCTTGACAAGAGGAAGCAGAACGGCATTAGAACCTCCATGTAGAACAAAAGTAAATTTCATAATGTAACATTTTCTTAAGTTTGATTCAATGGGAAATATAGCAGATGTCTACACTTGTGGGTTTAATGGTAATATATTAATTATTAATAATTATTATATTTATGTCTTGTGCAAAATGTTTTATTTGATTGATTACACTTATAAAATATTACGTTTATAATATATAACTTAAAGTAATTATATCATTACTCCTACAGTTTACATATTATAAATAATATTTTAGAAATTTTTACAAAAACAAATTATTTATTAGGTAAAAGTAATACATTTTCTATAGATAGATAGATGATAGATAATAAAATATTGTATTAAATAAAATGTAAATATTTCGTATGTTTGAATATTTGTCTATTTATTCATAATAAAAGTTTCCAAGTTTATAATATATTATTTAATGCCATGTATTAATATTATTACTCCCATACTATTGCATTTTATGTATACATATATACATTTTTAACATGTAATTTTTAGATATCATTCAAATTATTTGTAAACATATTTCCGTTAAATAGACAGATAGATTGTTGTTGTTGTTTTATCACTACTCATACTAAATTTTCTTTAGAAAAAATGTATACTAAAATAATTTAGTTTTATTAATTGAAGGGGATTTTTTTCTCTCGCTCCCTCTCTCTCTAGCTTATTACATGTATAATTTATTATTCGAGTATTAATTTTATTACACATTAGAAATTCTTTAGAAAACATAAATGATGTCAGATTTGATTTAATGTTTCACTGTTAATTCCGTTTCAGGCTGTATTAATTTAACTATTAATTGTACTTCTCAAACACTAAACATACTATTTAAAAGCATTTATTTTCATTTATTTATAGACAGGAGCGTTTATAGACAGCAGAGTTTATAGACAGCAGCGTTTATGTAGGACTACAGTGCAAATGGTGTCGGTTTTGATTTCATGTTCCACTTCTAATTCTGTACATTTGAACGACTGGTTGGCCCACTTCCAACCCTCTGAAGTGATACATTAGATGTGTTTCCCATTCCCAGTGCAAGCTGACACCTTTTAAAGTTGACCTGACCCAACAAGTGTGTGAGTGAGAGGCTGTTTAGGAGGTCTTGCTCAGGGGAAATGTCAAATGGCAACGTGTTTCCCACAGTTCTCCATTTCACTCTCACGTTGTGTGTAACAACCTTTTCATACTGTCTATGGTATCAGCTTATTACCCACTGATGTGCGTTTGTACCTTGTTGCAGTACCTAATCTCATCTGCACTCTCTCTCTCGCAGTCACCTCCACTCAAGGAAAATTAATCTTGGGTTTGAAGCAAGCAGGATTTGAGCAGCTTTAGCTGGAGGAAAATGTCAGGGTGCTTTCTGCCTGAACGACTATTGACAGAAAGATCTGTGAAGCAGAAAGCAATTTAAGAAGAAAGGGGCCATTTAACTGTTGGTGTGTGTCGTCGCTTCACAGCGACAATCAGCCATTATCACTAAACATGAGTCAATGAACATGCCGCGTAAACAATCGAACAAGTCGCTTACTGCAATAAAACCATCAGAAGGGTGTTTAAATTGAGGAGACGGTCACAATCAAATCATTCAAACTACACTATTGCTAATACTTAGCATTAGCAGCCTCTTGTTAGCATAGCTAGTAATCAGCCACATAAAACACCCAGAAAGAATCCCCTGGCAATATAGCAACAACCCCTCTGAACATGTTGGCAGTAAGTTACAATGAAAGTTTTGTTCACAAAAATATTAAAATGAACTCATATCTTAATTAACATTATTTGATACTGCTACAAAAAAGATTAAGATGTCAACCAGACAGGAGTTGTGCTTAATCAATAACTGCTAATTGTGTTAATTGGTCAGTACAGAAACTATAACATATTCTTTGAATATGTTATAGTTTCACTATTATTGCTAATACTTAGCATTAGCAGTGCTGTATTAATTTACCCTGCTGAAAAAAAAACAGCATTGGCTAGTTAGGTATGTTTTGACACAGGGATGCTGATTTAAGATGGTCCTTTGCTGGTTTCAGATGGTCCTTTGCTGGTTTAAGATTGTCCTATGCTGGTTTATGCTGGTCATGTGGTGGTTTATGCTGGTCATCTGCTGGTTTATGCTGGTCATGTGCTGGTTTATGCTGGTCCTTTGCTGGTTTATTCTGGTCTTTTGCTGGTTTATGCTGGTTATGTGCTAGTTTATGCTGGTCATGTGCTGGTTTATGCTGGTCTTTTGCTGGTTTATGCTGGTCATGTGCTAATTTATGCTGGTCATGTGCTGGTTTACGCTGGTCCTTTGCTGGTTTACGCTGGTCCTTTGCTGGTTTACGATGGTCCTTTGCTGGTTTATGCTGGTCATGTGCTAGTTTATGTTGGTCATCTGCTGGTTTATGGTGGTCATGTGCTGGTTTATGCTGGTCATGTGCTGGTTAACGCTGGTACTTTGCTGGTTTATGCTGGTTTATGCTGGTCATGTGCTGGTTTATGCTGGTCATGTGCTGGTTTATGCTGGTCATGTGCTGGTTTATGCTGGTTATGTGCTGGTTTATGCTGGTCATGTGCTGGTTTATGCTGGTCTTTTGCTGGTTTATGCTGGTCATGTGCTAATTTATGCTGGACATGTGCTGGTTTATGCTGGTCCTTTGCTGGTTTACGCTGGTCCTTTGCTGGTTTATGCTGGTCATGTGCTAGTTTATGTTGGTCATCTGCTGGTTTATGCTGGTCATGTGCTGGTTTATGCTGGTCATATGCTGGTTTACGCTGGTACTTTGCTGGTTTATGCTGGTCATGTGCTGGTTTATGTTGGTCATGTGCTGGTTTATGCTGGTCATGTGCTGGTTTATGTTGGTCATGTGCTGGTTTATGCTGGTTATGTGCTGGTTTATGCTGGTCCTTTGCTGGTTTATGCTGGTCATGTGCTGGTTTATGCTGGTCATGTGCTAGTTTATGCTGGTCATGTGCTGGTTTATGTTGGTCATGTGCTGGTTTATGCTGGTCATGTGATGGTTTATGTTGGTCATCTGCTGGTTTATGCTGGTCATGTGCTGGTTTTTGCTGGTCCTTTGCTGGTTTATGCTGGACATGTGCTGGTACTTTGCTGGTTTATGCTGGTCCTTTGCTGGTTTATGCTGGTCATGTGCTGGTACTTTGCTGGTTTATGCATGCTGGTCCTTTGCTGGTTTGTGCTGGTCATGTGCTGGTTTATGCTGGTCCTTTGCCAGCACATGACCAGCATAAACCAGCAAAGGACCACTTTAAATCAGCATCCCAGTGTCAGAACATACTAACCAGTCAATGCTGTTTTTTTTCAACAGAGTGGCTAGTAAACAACCATCTATAAAAACACCTAGAATGCCCTGGCAACCATCTAGAGCACCTTAGCAACCACAAAGCAACAGTAGCAACTCCTCTGAACTTGTTAGCATTGTAGTGATATGTTTTGGAGGGGTTAGCATCAATACATTTTGTGTTGTGTCGAATAATAAAGTCGACACATAGGAGTTGTTTAACCATTAACTTTAAATTGTGCTAATTGTTCAGTATTATAGGGGTGCTTGAATACTGTGTTTTGCTAAGCTTTAATATTATTATTGTTAATACTTAGCATTAGTGGTCTCTTCGGAGTTCGGCTAGTAAATAATCACCTAGCAAACATGCAGAATGAGATGGCAAGCACATAGCAACACCCTGGAAACAAGTCAAAACACGTTAGCATTGTGGCGGTATGTTTTGTGTTGGCTTAACATCACTAATTTTTTTTCTGAAGAAGAGAGATACATGTTTAGTACACACACACAAAAAAATTAAATACAGTATTATCTTCATCTAATCAACCTTATTTGATAATAATAAGGACACAGGATTACAGTGTTATGTTACAGTGTGATGTTACAGTTGTGTGATGAACGCTACAGACGAGGGGTTCCATTTGGTAACCACTGGATACAGGAGCAAGGTAGATTTCAATTTATTAGCAGTACATTGGGTCAATATTTGTTCTCATTTTGCAGAACAAACTTGAATGAACGTGTGTCAATTTACAATGACCTTCCCTCAATACACACACACACACACACACAGAGGAACCAGAAGCTACAGTCATCAGGCCTCAGGGGTTTGTGTGGGGTTGTGGGTGAGCAGATTCTCAGAGCGGATCTTGTTATATTGGCTGTGTATCTACACAAAGAATAAACATAAACTATCCATCCATCCGTCCGTCCATCCATCCATCTATCCATCCACAGTACCCCAATCCCCCTCCCTCCCATAATAATGATATTAACATGGTGAATGTCCAAACATACATACTTTTTGGTACTTCTCTCTCTCTCTATCTTTCTCTCTCTCTGTCTCTTACTCACCTTCTTTCACTTTCTCTTCCTCTCTCGGCTCAAACATGGGTAACTGCTCCACAGCCAACATGATATGATTATTAGATGAGTTTAGTGTATGTGTGTTTGTGCCTGATTTAAACATACACCTGCTCCTGTGATCAATTTATATTTGATTACTACAGATAAAAAATAAACACGGTTTTGTGATTATTTTATTGAGAGAGAAAGTACATGGAGTATTTGAAAATAAATTTGTGACAGCACATGATATGTTGTAAACTAGCCATACTGTAACATAAATTTCTGTCATTTTAAATGTTTCTGGTATAACATACTATATAAAGTTTTTTATGTATATATATATATATATACAGTATTGTTCAAAATAATAGCAGTACAATGTGACTAACCAGAATAATCAAGGTTTTTAGTATATTTTTTATTGCTACGTGGCAAACAAGTTACCAGTAGGTTCAGTAGATTGTCAGAAAACAAACAAGACCCAGCATTCATGATATGCACGCTCTTAAGGCTGTGCAATTGGGCAATTAGTTGAAAGGGGTGTGTTCAAAAAAATAGCAGTGTCTACCTTTGACTGTACAAACTCAAAACTATTTTGTACAAACATTTTTTTTTTCTGGGATTTAGCAATCCTGTGAATCACTAAACTAATATTTAGTTGTATGACCACAGTTTTTTAAAACTGCTTGACATCTGTGTGGCATGGAGTCAACCAACTTGTGGCACCTCTCAGCTGTTATTCCACTCCATGATTCTTTAACAACATTCCACAATTCATTCACATTTCTTGGTTTTGCTTCAGAAACAGCATTTTTGATATCACCCCACAAGTTCTCAATTGGATTAAGGTCTGGAGATTGGGCTGGCCACTCCATAACATTAATTTTGTTGGTTTGGAACCAAGACTTTGCCCGTTTACTAGTGTGTTTTGGGTCATTGTCTTGTTGAAACAATCATTTCAAGGGCATGTCCTCTTCAGCATAGGGCAACATGACCTCTTCAAGTATTTTAACATATGCAAACTGATCCATGATCCCTGGTATGCGATAAATAGGCCCAACACCATAGTAGGAGAAACATGCCCATATCATGATGCTTGCACCTCCATGCTTCACTGTCTTCACTGTGTACTGTGGCTTGAATTCAGAGTTTGGGGGTCGTCTCACAAACTGCCTGTGGCCCTTGGACCCAAAAAGAACAATTTTACTCTCATCAGTCCACAAAATGTTCCTCCATTTCTCTTTAGGCCAGTTGATGTGTTCTTTGGCAAATTGTAACCTCTTCTGCACATGCCTTTTTTTTAACAGAGGGACTTTGCGGGGGATTCTTGAAAATAGATTAGCTTCACACAGACGTCTTCTAACTGTCACAGTACTTACAGGTAACTCCAGACTGTCTTTGATCATCCTGGAGGTGATCATTGGCTGAGCCTTTGCCATTCTGGTTATTCTTCTATCCATTTTGATGGTTGTCTTCTTCCACGTCTCTCTGGTTTTGCTCTCCATTTTAAGGCATTGGAGATCATTTTAGCTGAACAGCCTATCATTTTTTGCACCTCTTTATAGGTTTTCCCCTCTCTAATCAACTTTTTAATCAAAGTACGCTGTTCTTCTGAACAATGTCTTGAACGACCCATTTTCCTCAGCTTTCAAATGCATGTTCAACAAGTGTTGGCTTCATCCTTAAATAGGGGCCACCTGATTCACACCTGTTTCTTCACAAAATTGATGACCTCAGTGATTGAATGCCACACTGCTATTTTTTTGAACACACCCCTTTCAACTAATTCAACTAATTGCCCAATTGCACAGCCTTAAGAGCGTGCATATCATGAATGCTGGGTCTTGTTTGTTTTCTGACAATCTACTGAACCTACTGGTAACTTGTTTGCCACGTAGCAATAAAAAAATATACGAAAACCTTGATTATTCTGGTTAGTCACATTGTACTGCTATTATTTTGAACAATACTGTATATATATATATATATATATATATATATATATATATATATATATATATATATATATATATATGTATGTATATATATATTTTTTTTGTTTGTTTTTTGTTTTTTTAAAGCCACGTTTCACAATATATTTGTATTTAAAATGTATTACAGTTTATTATTTAATAACTTTGATTGGAACTTTAAAGAGTTTCATAGAGCTAGAAGCAAAGTCATATTTATTAAGCCCTGTAGTGTGCGCTCTTTCCCTCTCCCAACTGGAGGAAAGGGGAGGATCTCTGGGTGTCTTCAAGGACAGCCATTGGTTTACCGGGCTCATATAAAACACACCACGTACCTCAAAAGTGAGAAGGCTGGAATTCAAGCAGTTGATGTACATCTCTGCAGGACACGGAGAGAGAGAGAGAGAGAGAGAGAGAGAGAGAGAGAGAGAGAGAGAGAGAGAAATCACAGGCTGAGGGAATCCGCACCCATCCAGGGAGATTAAAGAAAGCAGTGCGTTTGTGCGCATTTTTCCGTTGTGCGCTTCCTCGGACTTGCGCGTAAAGACAATCAATGAAGGAGAGAAGATCTATACAGAAACTGTCTCTTCAGCCTGGAATGGATCCTAGTCAGAGCCTCAAATGTAAGATCGTGGTCGTGGGGGACAGTCAGTGTGGGAAAACCGCTCTTCTCCACGTTTTTGCCAAGGACTGTTTCCCAGAGGTGAGATGCGTAAAATCCAGTGGGTGCGCAACTGCGCTGTGGTTCTGTAGCATGTGCATTCATTTTCACATTTTAAGCTCTTAAAATAGACTTGTTTAGTAATGTTTTTTTTCTTTCATATATATTTTCCTAGAATTACGTACCCACTGTGTTTGAGAATTACACAGCAAGTTTTGAGATTGACAAGCAGCGAATAGAGCTCAGCCTGTGGGACACCTCAGGTGAGTCTCGAATTATGTTTTTGTAATATATGCATCTGGATCTTTTAGTTTGAATTGCATTTTATAGTGCAAATATATAATGTGTACACTACATACAAACTATAGTATGGAGTCTTCAACCATTCATAGGACCCTTTGAGAGCTAGGACTCATTGTTACATATTTTAGAAAACTGAGTGTTGTATGTTAAACCTCCTTTGTAATGCAATGCATATATTACATTATCAATATTAATGCTGAACTTTAGCTTTTTGAGATTTGGTTGGAGCTGAATATTTTAATATATAATTATATAATGTGTTTTAGATCCAAATAGAATTCAGTAGCATCACAAAAAAAGAAAAAACCTTTGAAAACCCCTGCTATAATGTATATAAATAGTTTAACTGATATGCAGAGTAAATAAACTTTATGATATATGCACTATAATGCTGTAATGAACATTGTGGGTGTTAATATATACAGTGCGGTCAGTAAATAGAATCCTTGTTACCATTTAAAAAAGTCAGAGTTTGAACTATGCAGTAATTGTTTTGCTTTATAAGTTCCTAATTTGTGGATTTTTATTTCATTTACATGCTGTTGGTTCAAGACATGTCCAGACTTGTTGTATTTCTTCATAAATCCAGTGAATATATCATTATTTTGATGCATCACTGTGTTGTGCAGGGTAATGATGTGATTGCTAGAACTTACGTTTATGCCTGGAGGAAAATCTGGGTTTGTTTAATAGCTTTTCTTTATTTTTCTGAGCGGTTGAGCGATTCTCGGTTGAGTCAGTACGAGAGCCTGCCAAGCATTTAATCACTCACACACCCCCTGCTAATACACTCTCACACACTCCACCCATCTGTGGAATATGATCCACAGACACCTCACTTTTAAGGAATGTTAGGAGGGCATCACGGGGAATGTTGCTGTAAGTGATGTTTTGGATAAACAAATGAAACGGAAACTGTTGCCACAGCTGGGGTCTTGCTGCAGTTCACACATTTAACTAAATCAAACAACCGTGACCACACAGGGAAATGGGAGTGGGGTCTCGGCTCACTCTGGTTGAATGTAGAGTATTGGTATGTTTCCAAAGCTAGTGCTCGGATGACCTAGGAGAGATCAGACCTGCTGTCTGGAGGTAATCACAGGCTCTGTAAAGCATCCAGCCAGACAGACTGCTTTAGACGGTGACCTGTTTGGAGCTTAGCTATGATCTGGGGTAAACTGCATTCAGAACTGAACTTGGGGGTTTAAGTTGTTTGGTGCTGTGTGTGGTCTGGATTCTAGAGTTATGAGCTAAATATTTCCTTCAACAGTATGTTAAGCCATCGTATGATGTTTAATCAATTTTACCAGCTACATTTTGCAAATTGCCTGGCCAGCTACACCAAATCAGCTGAGCTGGACTCTTCAGTAGGGTCTGCAAATCTCAAGTAATTTTTTTTTTATGTACTGTAACTTCTAATTCTCAATTTGCAACCATTTCTTCTAGAGTAATTTCCTAAGTCAAGAACCATGTGCTAGTTTGACTTGCTGAAATGCTAGCACAGCTGGTCACTAGCCTATGCTGTGTTTTGAATGCTGGTATGTTGGAGGTCTTGGCTTCTTAATAGCATAACCAGCAAAACTTGATACTTGTGAACAGCATGGCAATGCTGCTCCATTAGCTAGATCAACACCAATCCAGCTTTTGCCAAAAAAAGGATATTTGCTATTTTATATTTTTTGTTGTTGCTGCATGGTAGGATAAGTCCTAGATCTAGTAAACTGAGATAATTTAAAGTCATCTCACATTATCTCAATGTAGAGTTTTCTGAATATGAATGGCACTAAATGTGAATCTACATCATAAATCCCCAAATTCTGAGCTATTCCCCAAAACTAGAGGTATGTGATGCATTCCCGAGAGAAAATTACAACATCTCGAGTCATGTGTTCAATCTGGATTAATATCCTTAATCGGAGTCTGTCCTAAATTGGAAGCACTTGCCTAAATTTTGAGCCAAGTGCTCAATCTAGAGTTATAGCCTAAATCCAGAATCATTTCCTAAATCCCTAAAGCTCAAACTAGAACTGTATGTGATGATAATTCAATGCATGTTGGTTTAGTTTGTTTAGTGACGTACTGTAGGTACAGGAGTGTGTTCGGCTGACAGATGTCTGCGGTGGGTGTCTGTAGGCAGGGCCGCCTGTCTGATACTGTCTTTTGGATATGTAGTTAGTTGCTTGTGTCAAGCTGTGGGCTTCAGGCCTTCTGTTCATTACAGTGTAAGTTATTGTGTCAGAGCCAGACTCCAAGGTCTCCCCAGTGTGTGTGCGGTCTTTCCTCTCAAGTCCTGGATTTAACAAGTTCTGAACACACCTGAGCACATTCCAGATAATAAGAGAAATAGACATGTGGACTAGGAAACCTTGTGTATTTGCCCTTGAATAATTGTGGATTCATTGTCTTGAGAGTTTCTGAACAGTCTCTGGGGGTTGTACCCAGAATTGTCCAAATGGATAGTTTCTTGGCATCTCTTCTTTGTGCTGCTTTGTTTGCAACAGCTGCCACCCCCGTCAACCAGGCTGGCTGCTCCTGTCATTGTCCACCAATCAGCTGTTGAGTCACGACCCTATTCACCATTCAGCTGGCAGCATCCATCACTGATCTGCCATGTAACCCATTGATACAGTAGAGTACATGCGTACCATTCAGAACCGAAACAGTTCGCTTCCAAAAGAGTAGGGCCAATTTATATTTCGTTGAATAGAAAAGAGGGGAATGCAATTGTGTTTCTTTTTGCTTGTTTTACTTTTGATTGAGCTCAAGTCTTGCGTAACATCTTTGTTAGCACTGTTGCCCATTGTTCTGTTTGTTAAAATGATTCCCGCTCATAGCAATGAAAAACCGAGCATTCTTTGGTCATTATTCCAATGTTAAAGTGCTGCTGCCATTCTGCTGTATAAATGTTTCATTAGGCTTTTCTCATGTATATTGATTGTAGGGCTTAGTAAGTCCTTCTGAATCTGAAACTCAAGTGTGTATGTGCATGTATTGTGTGTTGTGTGATACACAAGAGGCTAAGTGTCAGGATAACACCCTACCGGAGACAAAATACTGCATGCTTTCTGAACTTCTTGATGGCCATGAGCATATGTGTGTATATCCCCTAATAGCCAATCCTCAATGGAATCGGACCCCTTCCCCCAGCTTCGCTCTTCCAGACACATATTGACCAGAAACCCCCTGTAGATGTGAGGCCAGGATCTTGACATGCCTGTCTCAAAGGGTTCCTTATCTACCAGTCAGACCATGATCAATCAATATACGCACACTCTACTCTGGGATCTTTTGTTCCTTTGTGAGTTGTACATTTTACAATAAGCATATCGTTTCGGATAACTATAGTGCTAAATTCAGTCCATTGTTCCTCAAGCGTCCTATCTCCTTCAGTCATGACATAGTTTGATTGGGTGGTGTCTTTGAATTGGCAAGTTTGATAGGGTGACCTTATGATATGTCACTTGTTTGCAGATGAAATTTTTCAAAAACTACTTGATCAGACTGCTGAGGTTGTGGGCCGAAAGCAAGAATATAGATATTTCCTTACAGAAAAGTAATGTGAATCGCTAACACCGAGCCTAAAGCCCTGAAATCGGCTAGTAAATGGTAAAAAGTAAAATGCTTGGCTTGATATTTGATTGGATCTTGAAAAGTGGCCATTTAATGGTCAAGAACCACTATTAGTAGAATATCATTGAGACTTAGCGGTGAGCTATATGACTTTGGCCAATAAGATACCACTTACAATGCCAAGTTACACAGGCAAGTACCACTCAAATGTCAAATCTATATTGATTCTGATTAAAGATGAAAACAAAGATGCATAGTTACACCAGGTACATTTATTAGAGAATAAAAAAACGAACAAATATTTTTTAATTTCACATTGCTTTGAAAAATAAAATAGAAAGAAATATTCCGCAGTATTTGGAATTTTGCAGAAGTAAAATTTATTATAATTAATCTATGTAAAGTTTTTGCTATTACATGACTTCTTAATATTGTTTGTACACTAAAAACAATCCTTTTCACTGTTAATTTGTAAATAAGTATCATTCAACTGTTGCATGTCTCTTCAAAGTCCTGATCTAAGACATTGCTATGTAACCTCCTTAATCCAACCCTTGACTATTATCAGCAAGGAGAAATCTCATTATCAGCTGACCCCCGAAAACAAAACATTCCCGGGATCATTTCAATGGGTTCCTGCTGGGACAGGCTCTCTCAAACCCACTCCTCGAAGCTGGTCAACTTTCTTCGGCCTGATCATATTCTTAACCTTGATGATTTGGGCCTGCATGCTTCGCATTCCTTTCAGGAAAGGTTTTTTCTCGTACTCCACAAAGCAGCTATTGTGCAGTAAGCTGCCAAGGAAAAAAAAACACATTTGAACCGATATGTTCTCTGAAACTATTCTAACCTTGTTAGTCAAGGAGGAAATTAAATTCAGGAGTTACTCACGTACTGATGTAGAGTTTGAAAAGATTTTCTAAAAGTTTGTAATGGTGTGCTAGCAATTTTTTTTCAAATAATGCATTTTAGAATTTCAGCTTAGGGGTTAAATATACTTTGCAGAGAGATTTAGTCTGTTTATTGCTTTGTTTTGATGTAGATTGGGAAGACACTGAGGGATCCAAGCCAAAAAGACCAATTTCCAAGAATTGTACACTGTGTGTGTGCTTTACATGGTCACCACATGTTTAGAGAAGCATTTAAACACTCGGCAAATCCATCAGCTGTCTGTATCCTTCACACATAATGGAATGTGGTGTGTTGTGATAGCTATGGTGTTCCACAAGTGTGTGTGTGTGTGTCATTCTAGTTGGCTATTATTTACACAAATACTGTACAAACACACACACACACACAGCAGGGTTTGCATTTAGTATGCATGCATTGGACAAAATAATGTGTTTAATGAAGGCTTTACACAGAAAACTGTGTGTGGTAAGGTGGGGGTTGACATAGATTTATGCGTGTGTGTGTGTGTGTGTGTGTGTGTGTGGGCATCTATTGTGTGTATTTCAGAAAACAAAAAGTAACAAAATGTTACTTTTTGTATATTTTTGTCCATATTTTCTTTTTGTATATTTGCACTAACATCACATTTCAGTATGTACGCTAAAATAACAAACTTTATTAAAAAGCTGTGAATTGAAATAAGTTTGATAATTAGATGTACATACAAATGTAGTTACTTAATGACAAATTAGAGATTAAACGAATAACTGTAAAAAACAAAAAATACAAAAACCTACCAAACCTCTGATGTGAAATGTTGTTGTTCTCGTTTTTGGCCTGTAGCTGTGGTTGGAATGTGAGCTGTAAAGTCCTGTGGCTGCATGCGTTTTCAACTTCACATTTTTCTACTTAAGTTCTGGCACTGGGAATTATCATTCTGTCAAACTAAACAGCCCTCCCTTCCCTCTGTCTCTCATAAACACCACCTCTGTCCTTGAATCTGGCACATTGTAAATGTGTTTGTTCTGTGTGGATTATACATACCCTGTCTGTCAGAGTTAGCGGTGGGCGGGAATGCTGCGTTCTGTCAGAGTAAAGTCTGGACCATATATCGTCCTCACACAGAAAAACATCTCCAAGTTTCAGCCAGGAGGGAAATGCTACATCTGGCAAGGGTCTAGTTATAAGCAGTGTGTTTACTGAGGCAAGCATCAGTGTTTTTATTCGCGTAAGGGATTTGAAGAATTATCTTGTGCTTGTTCAAATCATTATAAATCGTTATTTAGCATTGCAACAGTGACAAAAAACTAGAAGTGATCTGAGATTTTTTTAAAGGCTTTATTCCTTCTGAAAGCAAAAGTGTGCATTAATGTGTAAAAGTTTCATGTGTAGTATGTCTGAAAAGTGGCTTCAGTGGTTTACAAATTCATGAATGCTTTCAAATTACTGTCTGTACTGTGTCGCTGAGTGAAAGTTAAATGAGGCTAAGTAATATATTGACGGCCCTACAGACAGACCCACTATCCTTGTCTAGTTTTTGTGCATGCTTGTGTTCAAGTGAAACGTGTTCTTCCTGACTAATCCTCCTTTTTTTGTGTCACAGGCTCTCCGTATTATGACAACGTTAGGCCGCTTTCATATCCAGACTCAGACGCCGTCATCATATGCTTTGACATCAGCCGACCAGAGACCCTGGACAGTGTCCTAAAGAAGGTGAACATTTTTCCAACCTGTAATAATTGATTTTACACACTTAAAGGCACAATATGAAATTTTTCACCACTAGAGGGCGCATATTCAAAACAAACAAAGTGTCGAATCATGCAAGTTGTCGTCTTCATCCACACAGCAGATGCAATCCGACAGGATTTGGGCAGAAATCATGTTCATGGATGAGCTAATGATTTATCAACGTAGTAGAATGAAGCAGGGTGAGGCTGAAAGTCGTCGAAGCGAAACAAGGCCGCTGAACGAGAGTGAAATGCGGCTCGAAAGCAGCGGAGCTTTTATTATGCCGTCAACCACTTTCGCTCCTTCTGGTCATGCGTATGTGGGAAAAAATCTGCGCTTTTTTATCATCCTAGATACATTTGAAAGTTCTGTTATAATACTACTCTGTGCGATCAACGCAGGTTTATTAAAACCTAAAATCTTTGATACATTTGGGATAATGTAAGTTCACAAGTCAGCGGTTTTTGGATATTTTAATAAATAAAAGAAATAAAAAATTGGGCCTTTTAATGTGAGCGTAACAAGTAGGATATCCACTTTAAGTCCAAAAAATATGCATTAATGTACCAACCTCTGTTTTACATCTAGGGCAACATTCTGAATATGAATCACTAATCTTGTGTAACATTTCATACCCTGTGTATAATATTGAGTATTAACATCCACTGTTGTTCCTGAAATTATATTCCTATCACACAATCAGATTTTAGGACTGGAGTTGGGGTCTTGAAGAACATTCCCATCAACCAATCAGATTTTAGGACTGGGGTTAGGTTCTTTAACAACATTCCCAACACCCAATCAAATTTTAGAGAAACAGCTTTTAAGTTACTGATGAAGAAAAAAAATTGTCTAAGCAGTTGACATGGGGGCCAGAATATAGGTGTGGTGCACAACATTTTGGGAGTTTCCTGGATATCAAACTGTAGGCTTGACCTTTCTTGTTCTTGACAGACTAATTGACTTTTAAATTCCTTGCCTATGATTCGATGAAATTCTTCTACAACTTCTTTGTGATTTGCCCACTCTTTGTCGCATGCCAATAAAGTCATCCTTTGTTCAGTAGGGCTGGATATCTTCTTGCAGACTTTCAATCTGGGGTCAGGTGTCTGGAATGGTTCACTCTGTCAGGGTGGGCCCCTGGTTTGATAGTATCATGCTGGCATTAACTAGACCATGTGAGTGGAAGTTCAGCCGGGTGTTTGAGATCTAGGTCGCAGAATCAGAAATACGATCAGGCTACATGTGGGTACCTGGTGGAATAAGCTAGTGTTGTCTTCTGGGAATTTGAGGCCCTAGGAGCCAGAGGTGAGCACAAAGGGATCATGGGAATGAGGGAATGTAGGGTGTCGGTGTTCCTGTGAACAATCGTATGATTGTTGTACCTGCCTGTCTCCCGCTAGATTAACTCAGATTTTATGCCACACCAACACAGAAAATGCTTTGTTCGGGAAGGACCGGAATGCAGATCACCTGTAGCATTGTTGGGAAGATGCACACTCAGATACACACCCTGAAAAGCAGTCATTACAGTGCAGGCTTTATCCTCGCAGGAAGCATGTCCCTCACCTGTAGCAAGGAAGATTAATACTCTTGTGAAAAAAAGGGATGGGATGGAACGTGATATGCTTAGAAAATGGGAACAGGAAACACTTGTTCTTGTCTTTTTGTCCTCTTTCAGACAGGGCTGGATCAAGGCCAAATGGTTTTATCTTTCCCTGTTGGGTTTGTCTCTTTCTCTCACAGTGGAAAGGGGAGATCCAGGAATTCTGTCCCAGCACAAAGATGCTGCTCGTCGGATGCAAGTCAGACCTTAGAACAGACCTCACAACTTTGGTGGAGCTCTCTAATCACAGACAGACGCCGGTGTCATATGATCAGGTGAGCGGTTCTCAAAAACTGCTTTTGCAATTTGGTTCGATTCCATTGAGACACTCAACTTCAGATTTGGCTTGATATCTAATACTCTTCTTATCAGCAAGGGCAACATTGCAATGGTTTAGGTTACTAATCTAATGCATGCATGAAATGTCTGAGTGATAAAGAGCTAAATCTTCCTGAGCACAAAGCTAAACTTAATTTTGATGAAATTGCAAGCGGTAATCATAACCGTAAGATTGATAATTGTGATTGGACTGCTAATTGTTGGTTTTGTTTAATATCCAAGCTCATTATCCTCTCTTTCTCTTTTAGGGTTCAGCTATGGCTAAGCAGATATCCGCACCTTATATCGAATGCTCCGCAGTGCAGTCCGAAAACAGCGTGCGGGACATTTTCCATGTCGCAACATTGGCCTGTGTAAATAAGAACAACAAAAACATCAAGCGCAACAAATCGGCACGCTCCACCAAGCGTATCTCGCATATGCCCAGTCGACCAGACCTAGCTGCCGTTGCAACAGACCTACGCAAAGACAAAGCAAAGAGTTGCACAGTAATGTAATGCAAGGAGTTCGGGGGAAAAGATTAATTCTGGGAAACGGTGAGGGTGGACTGTGGAAGCAAGAAAGGTCTGGAATTGCCTCCAAAGAGAGCAGGACTGTTTGCTTGATGTGCCTGAAGATCTCTCCGGTTTGAGGGATCCACTTGTTGCCATCTTGTTGCAAGAACTCGACAAGCTTGTGGACGTAAACCCATATTAAGGCCCCAACCACCTCTCCTAAACTTCTCTACTCAGCAGGAGGACATCACCACCCTCTCGGCCAATGTGAGGCCTTCCTTCCTGCTCCTGGACGTGAATCTGCTTCCTCTCTGAGGATTCCTTCTGGAAGCTTCTCCTGCAGGAAAGGAAGGAGGAAGTAGAATCACATAACCATTGAGTCCAGAGTTCCGCTGACCTTTGGCTCAGAGCTATTTTTAAAAGATGCACGTTTCGGTTGGTATTAACAGTCGCATGAAGGAACAGTATAGGGAGAGATGACTTCCAAAATGGCGAAATTTTGGAAAAGGAGTCTTTTTTGAGTCTGCTCAGCTAAACGAGGATATGAAATGAGAGTGTATCATTGTGTTACGGATCAATTTCTCCTTCTATCTTCCTCGGTCTGTATTGTTCCTTCTGTAGACCATGAGCACGAGTTTGTGTGTGTGCGTGTGGTTTTCGTTTTCTTATGCTAAGCTCAGCTAAAACTGTCAGCATGGATACCCCGCTGGTATATTTGAAATCGCACCATTTTCTGTACAACTCCTCATAATCACTTTATGGTTCATTAGGATTCAGAAAAAGAAAAACCAAAGAACTGGAAGGTTTTCATGTCGGATGACGCAATGTTTGACATTCTGAAGTGCGTGATGGATGTGTATTTGAGGGCTTTTGGTGGATCAATGAGAATTTCTTTCATGGTTCTGTAAGAACATGTTTCTGCTTGTCTTTACAGACTGGGTATATGGAAGTGCAAATACGACCTTTGAGAATTGACCTGACCATTTAGTATTAATTTGCGCATGGTTTATCCCTGAAGGGGCATTCACACTGACAAAGCATCTGGAAGTCATTAATTTGCAACGAGGGCTGGTGATTTGAGGCAGGACTGTTTAGAGTTTAACTTTATTCAAATCTGGAACATTCCTTAGGGTGGGACCCTTAAAAAACACTATGTAATGGCCAAAGATGTCTCGGTGTAGCAGTATCTGGCTAACAACTAATGCACAGTACACTGTAAGCATGTTAATTTAAGCACTACTGCTAAAAATATCATGAATGTGAAATACAAAATCGAGCTAAACTAATTACACTGACTAAACAACAAGTCAGTTTTCAGACATCTGATCATTGTGGCCAATCCCTAATATGAGCAAACTATTAGAAACCAAGAGTATAGAGAGTTTGTGACACCTAGCGATTTAATTTCTGTTTGTGTGAATGCCGCATTAGAATAACGCCACTACTGGAGTAACAAATGATTGATTAACAATAGTAAAATAGCACAAACTAGCTTTTCATTTTATATCATTATCGGTAAAATGTTACATTAATATTTGTGCCTTTTTCTGACATATGTAGGAAATGTTGTTTAAGCACAATTCTTGAAATAATTTATAAACAATCAAACATCAAATTCAAGGTCGAATTAAATCTGCGCTTCTGTCTGCCCGAAAAAGAAAACAAGAAAAGAATTCATTCCTCTCTCCACTAAACTATGCAGTCTGCTTCTGACACATACGAGAGGATTGAGAACAATTATTATTTCACATCCTTTCTCTTTCAAAACAAAAATTGCCTTGCAGAGCCGTGGGAAAAAATGAGTCTCACCTGTGTAGTGCTAAATTTTCTCAAAACAAAATCTTCAGAAGTTTGAAGCTAGCTGCAAAGTCTCTTTTGCTGCATGTTTGTAGTTGCACTTTTCGTTAAAACTTGCGCAAAACAAACAAAAACTGTCTTTTTTACATCCGTTTTTATTGTTTTACTGGGTCCAAGAGAATTTCTTTGACTGTGTCACAAAATTTTGTTTTCATAGGCAGTATTAAAAAAATTTGGTGTGTGTAAATGTTGAGAGATGTGTAGGTGCTGTTAAAAAAACAAAATGTTTCCTAATGTAGAATGTCTGTAATTTTTGTATGCCTTCTGTGTGTTGAGGCCCATTTATGTCTGTTTTTGTTGATGTTGCCATAATATTTATTGAATTATATATTTTTTTCCCTTAAAAATAAATGAAAAAAATAAATACATAAATAAATAAAATGAAAATTAACTTTTTTGATATGAAATCTTTTCCACTTTTCCTTTTGCATGCATGTATATTTTATAATTTATTTCAATTGTACTTTTTTTTTTAATCTAATTTTTTAAAATATTCATAAAGCCTGCAGATATTTTTCCATGCAGTTGAGATTCATCGTCTCATTCCTAATGACTCATTCCTTATTACATTCCGAGTATGTGTGACTTTGCCTTGGGCGTCGGATCTCTTCCTGTGTGTTCCTCAAATTCATTTGCGGTTTTCGGGTCACCTCCCCCTGCGGAAGGAAATGACCTTCAGATGACCTTCACCCAGACGTTTCTGGAACCTTCATTCATAAACCCCAAAGGCTTACAGCTCAGAGCTGTCTGGCTTCATTTTACACAGTTTGAGCCGAAATATGAGAATAATTTAGCTTATTTCATTTTTATATTGCATACCTTAAATAAAACACTGATGCAAAGTGGAGTGCTTGTATACATTTATGCAATTCAAAACACTGAATGAGGCTTCCCTGAGACCAATATGGCATCAAATAGTCTTCATGTGAACACTACGCTCTTTTCTCCTTGCCATCATCTTGTTTTTATGTGAATGCAGACTAAACACAGACACTTTTTTCTTATTGTCAAGAGCATCAAGTTTTCACCTGACAGCTACAGTAGGTAGACATCGAAAACGCCTCTAATTTTTGATGAGTAGACTGTAGCCTAAGATTATCCTACGTTTTGAAATTAACTCACTGTAAATGTTTTAATATTTTGTAAAGATGTTACAATGTAATAACATAATGTTATTGTTGTTTTACTTCATCCTTTTATCTCATTTTACAATTACATTCATTTCGCAATCTGTCCCTTTGCGCCACCTGGTGTTAGTTTCGCAAATTATTTTAACACGCGACTGAATTACAGTTAACGCAGTGGCACTGCGGCGGCGGTATGCGCGGCGGTAATGCCCATTTAGCTTGTCCACCTACTGTATGGCAGAGATAAATCCAGACGATTAATTGTGTGAGTGTGAGTGCTACTTGTTTTTACTTTGAGACAACGCAGAGTGAAAGTGATTCATTACAGCAGCGTATAAATGGAACACACATTACTAGTGTTTCCTTTACGCATGATAGCTCATAAATCACACACAGAAACAAGGAATATATTCAGACAAAACATAATGAATGATAACACAGACCTGTCAGATGGTTGTTTCTGTGTTATAAACAAAACCAAAGACAGTTGTTGAGAAAATCTCTTACTAAATAGTAAGGCAGTATCAAGGAAAAGTGACTATGTAAGATGATAATGTTTTTGTACTTTACGTACCTTTACATGGTACTTTAAAATCTGTGAGATATGTATAATTTATGTATAAATGAAAATGTTATCTTGTTTAAAAATCATATTAATCTACAACAGGGGTGTCAAACTCAATTCCAGACTTGATCCAACTAATTGAGTTCAAACTACAAGGTGTGTGTGTTGGAAAACATTTTTTGCATGTCTGAAAAATCGCAATATTATCATGGTTCTGTTTAGTGATGTTTGCAAATTCAAAAACAAAATCATGCTAAATTCACTAAGAACACCTTATAATACCTCAAATTTCCTCAGAAAATCGAGTCAAATTCTAGATACATTATAACTTTAAACACTTTTAACATCAAATAGTTGTTGTTCTGCATCTGTTACTCAAATTTCAGAGTTGTAACTTTTGCTAACCTGCCCAAATAAACTAGCTAAGCTACAATCGTATCGTGTGCACCACTGTTGGCTGTTTTCTGGTTGACCGGACGCTCTAATGTGTGAACACATGGCTCCAGTCAGGGAAATGTCAGAGAAGGCAAACAAGGGAGATTTGAGAACAAGAACCGTTGATGTGTTGTGTCTGATCTGGGTTTTTGTTTTCTAACCCTCTGAATATTTGACGACGTATTGATACAAACGGCTGATGGGTTTTAATGGTGTGTGTGCTCAGGTACCAGTAAATGTCACCATTATTCTCACATTTCGCATTAATCGACCAAGGTTACTGCACGTGACAAATGAAATGTCAAGCAATATGGACAAATTGCGTTTCACTCTTGGGTGAATCCAGAAATTCAAAACCATTTAGCGCTTCGGGATTCCAGCAAAAAATAAAATAAAAAATCAATACGGTCAGACCTGAATCTCTTTGTACTGGTTTTATTGCTTTTGTGGGGTTAAAGGTCACACGTGTGTGTGTCTCAGATAGGATACAGTGTCATATTGTGTTCCTATAGTAATATAGCTGTTGATACAGCTATTCTGAACCACATATGCGGTAACTTCTATGGAGACGGCTGTGTGAATTCACACACATTGCTTTAATACCTGTCAGACAGGGAGGAAATTAAATCATCGCTGGAAACACTAACACACAAACGCACAAATAGCTCTGATAAGACAGGCACTAATTTAAATTCCATTATTAATGGACCCCTAAGTGCAGATCAGCAACAGGCTGCACGGGTGATTGACTTTTATTGTGCTTTTGGTGTCTGTCTTGACCTGCCTAACCATGATGCCTTGAGGGAACGAGGCCAGCAGGACTTCAATGAAATAGCTTAATTCAGCAGCTCCAGAAGCTGCTGTAGCATGAGTTTTGACGCAACATATTTGGTTTGGTCATTTCTATCATGTCCTGTCGTTGATTTACCTGGAGACAAAATGAGAACCAATTACTAAATATTAATTTATTGTTTCAAAATGAAACCACAATAGCAGCTTAACTCTAAAACTGATTACTGTTTTTCATCACAGTGACTCAAATCTTTTGAAACTGTTCACCAAAATGATTTGTTCACTGGTCAATGTAATAGCAACAATTCAATTATCTTGCAATTCACACTTCAGAAAATTCTTTTTTTCCTGTTTTTTTTTTTCTTTTTCTTTCTTTTTCTGTGTTCCTGTGCCCTAAATGTTAGAGCATTTCATTAGCAGCGCAAGGTTGTGGGTTTGATTCCCAGGGAACACGTGTGAGGTAAAAAATGTTAGCCTGAATGCACTGTAAGCCGCTTTGGACAAAAGCATCTGCTAAATGCTTTAATTTAATTATTATTATTATTATTTTCAAAATTGATTAAACTATTAAAAATAATTATAATATAAACTCACAATTCTGAGAAGAAAAGTTTTAATTGTGAGAAATAAACTTTAAATTGCAAGAAAAATTTTTTTAGATAAGAAGTCGCAATTTCATATATATATTTTTTTATTCCTTTGCGGAAACAAACATGTCACAATTCAGATTTGTTTCCCCTTGTAACTGCAAGTTTATATTTAAAAATTCTGACTTTATTTTTTTTTATTGAGTCTACAATGTCAGAATTACGAGAGAAAAGTCTGAATTGTGAGATATAAACAGGATTATGAGGAAAAGTCAGACTGTGAGATAAAAATTGCAATGACCTTTTCTATTTTTGTTCCTAGGCCAGAAACATGCTTGCCACAATTCTCGCAATTATTTTATTCAGATTCCAGAGGCAGCCTCAGTG
Source organism: Carassius auratus (assembly GCF_003368295.1). Taxonomy (NCBI): domain Eukaryota; kingdom Metazoa; phylum Chordata; class Actinopteri; order Cypriniformes; family Cyprinidae; genus Carassius; species Carassius auratus. The sequence goes on from NC_039289.1 coordinate 2,638,751, forward strand.
AACCACACAGGTCATGCTTTGATCCTTGGCAAGGGGGTGTGGCCGTACAGTACATCTAACCAATGAAAATGCTCCTTCATAGCCAGTGCTCAAAAGCTATTGGTTGAGGAGCCAAACACGTCATAGTCAATCAAAATATGACCACATGTTTGATGCGTTCAGTCAAAAAAAATTTAAAAATAAACGAAACATCACTAATATACGGTATAAAATGCGCTCCCAATGCGAAAGCTTCTCAGAAAGGATTTTCATCAGATTCTATGACAGGTAATGATATCAGGTAAGAGTTCAGCGAGATCCACGCACTGTTTGTAATTTATTAATTATATTTCAGTTAGGGTGCTGCCTGTGCGCGGAAAAGACAGCAAGGCAGCTCAGTAGGTTTTGAAACTAGATTCTTCCCAAGGAAGTGTCTCGCAAGTGTTAGAAATGTCACTTCCCATTCCGTTTCCCAGACCAAACACACACACACACACACAAGATGCATGATCAGTAGGTGCTGTCTGCAAAGCTTTGTTCTGTAAATCCTGAGGCTGAGAAAATCAGTCATGCACAGCTGCAGAATACAGAGAGAGGAAACAGACAATAGCCACTGTGTGTGTGTGTGTGTGTGTGTGTGTTGATTTGTGTGATCAAAACCTCTGAACACAAAAGCAGAACGGAACAGAACAGCTACCTGTACAATTAAACTCTCACAGAGACCGTCGCCATGATTTTGCCAAGAAAGACTTGTTGCCGGATCATTGTCCAAAAATACAGACTTAACCCAATCCCTACCCCCTAAACCTACCTCCTACCCATAATTTATTCCTAAAATCAGTGGGAAATGAAAGCTGATGCTAACAAGGGTGTAGAAGCACCTTACCCTGATTATAAGCCTAAAACAGGTATTTTCTGAAAAGTTATATCTCAATTCTGATTGGTTGATTGCAATGTTGTTTCAGGATCAACAAGGATGTTGATCCAGGAACATGTTGCACTTAGTAAAATCACGCTCTCCCACAGGGACATCCAAAGGCAGATGAAGAGCAGTGGAGTTTACATTATGAGCGTGTGTTTATTGTACACATTTTGCATCATTACTGGGAGTTATAACATCAGCCTCAAAACTCATCCCGCACTCGCAAACAACATTTAATTCGATTAATTGTTTCTTTATATATAAGAAGTTAATTAATAAAATCTATCTATGGCATTATTTTTGACGGTATCCTCATTTTACAGCAGTTTTACACAAGTGCCTAAAACTGCACAGTACTGTAGCTTTGCAGTTTTTTTTTTTAAGTGTCTTGAAAAAATTGGCACAGTTCTTCTGGATTGAGTCTGTCTCAGTTTGTTCTGTTTCTTCATGTTATTCTAGACAGACTGATGATGATGATGAGATCAGATCTCTGTGTGGAGCCCTGGCTGCTGTCAGACTCCTTGTGCAAACAAAAATCTCACTGGATTATTACATTTAATGGCAAATATAATGTTTGGAGATATAAACTGATATTAACTACTGACACGCTACAGCAAGACATAACTGTATGTATATGTGTGTGTGTATAAATATATATACATAAATGCTGACCAAAGTGCTGCACAACATACCAAACAAAACATCCATTGTACAATACAATTTAAAGACTAATAATAAAATATGAAAGGAAAGCAAAACCATAATAATAGAACTAAGACCGGAAACATCATGCAATTTAAAACAATATTTAAGACTACAAAATAAAAATATTAATTTAATAATTAATATCAAATTACACATATGCCTGAGAAGAAAAAAAAGTTTTAAGAGAAGATTTAAATGTAAAAAGTTTAGGGGAAAGTCTAATTGACAAAAGGTAGGGAATTCCAGAGCTTAGGACCAAGAACTGAGAAAGCTCTGTCGCCTTTGGATTTAAGTCGAGATTTTGGAACATTTAATATCATCTGAGTGGAGGATCTGAGTTTTCTCACTGGACAATACGATTGGAGAAAGTCTGAAATATATGAAGGGGCAAGACCATGAAGTGATTTAAATACAAATACTAAAACCTTAAAATCAACTCTGAATCGAACAGGTAGTCAAATGAAGTGATGATAACACAGGTGTAATATGTTCTCTCTTTTTTGTCCCCTTTAAAAAAACGAGCAACAGCATTCTGTACCAGTTGTAATCGCGAGAGAGAGTACTGATTTATTCCAGCATATAGAGCATTACAGTAGTCCAGCCTGGTTGAAATAAACGCATGAATAACAGTCTCCAAATCACTAAAGCTTAGAATATTTTTCAGCTTGCGAAGGCCCCTTAGCTGCAGAAAACTGGCTCTAACTACAGAGTTGATTTGTTTTTTTAAATTTTAATTCAGGATCAAGTGTAACTCCCAGATTTTTTACTTTATCACGATTGCTATCTTGAAGGGGGCCTAGGGTAGAACTTATATTATTTTAAAGGTGTGAAGGGCCAAACAACATAACATCAGTCTTCTTCTGAATTAAAGGAAATTATTGTCCATCCAAGCCTTAATGTCCTCCAAACAAGCTAGAAGAGAGGAAACTGAATCAATACCTGATTTTAATGGAAAATAGAGTTGAGTGTCATCGGCATAAATGTGATATGAAACTTTATGGGCCTCAAAAATGGAACGAAGAGGGAGTAAGTATAAGGAAAATAAGGTTGGACCCAGAATTGAGCCCTGGGGCACCCCACAAGTGACAGGAACTGAGCTTGATGAAAATTCTCCAATTTCCACCAAAGAATTGCTATTTGTGAAATATGATGCAAACCAATCTAGAGCTCCATCACGAATGCCAACTTCAATGTCCAATCTCTTTAACAAGAAACGATGATCCACAGTATCAAAAGCCGCACTTAAGTCCAATAATAGAAGAATAGTACAGTTACCAGAGTCTGTGGATAGTAAGAGGTCATTTACTACAGTGGTTGCTCTTTTGACTCCTTTTAAAAAAAGAAAAAAGAAAAGTCTTAAAATAATCATCGGACTACACTGGTCGTGCTGTATGTTTTTGATTCAAGAACTGGATCATAAGTAGTCATTCGTTCAGATTCAGACTGCACTAGTTGGTGCTGTTTCCTATGTTTTTGATTCAATATAAAGAACTGTCTCAAAAGAGTAATTAGTTCGGGAATCAAACTACTTGTCATGCTGTATGTTTTATATTCAGGAACTGGATCATAAGAGTATGTTCTTGTAGCTCAACTGGTAGAGCACTGCGCTAGCAAGCAAGCGCAGGTTTGGGGGTTCGATTCCCCGGGAACACATGATATGTAAAAATTGATAGCCTGAATACACTGTAAGTAGCTTTGGATAAAAGCGTCTGCTAAAGGCATAAATTTAATTTAATTTTTAATTTAATTTATTTGGGAACTGAACATCACTTCATGCTGTATGTTTTGATTTAATACAAAGAACCGGATCATAAGAATCTTCCGTTCAAGAATTGGTCATGCTGTATCTTTTTGATTCCCTAAAAGAACCAAATGATAAGATTCATTCGTTCATTAATCAGCATAGTTGAGCTATATATTCTGAATAAGAACTGGTTCTCAGCTATTAACTCTACTTCAAAATCATACCCTCATACTTCATTTGAGTTAATGACTAAACGGCTGACTACATGATGTCTTACGTGACTCGTTGCTTGTTTATGTATACCTGACTGAAGACAACACTTTATTTCACGCTGGTAAACACACATTGTAGATTACAGAGGATGAAGGATGCCATCATTAGCTCACACACAATGGTAAATGTTCTCACAGCGGGCAGTCAATTGACCAAATGCTAAAGTCTCTGCATTTTGCTCTGGCCACACACACACATGAACTCTCACTCTTCATCTCTGCCATCTGCTCCGCACTTTGGTCTCTGTGTATGTAGATGTTCACATGTAGGAGGTTGATACACAACCGCTAGTGTGAGCATTTGGAATTGTGACTCTCAAACCATTCATAATCTTTCACGCATCATTTCATTTATGTTTGATAGTTCTTTTTAATAAGGGGTGTATTAATTATACTTCGAATGTGCGTTGAGAAAGCACAATGTATATGAATGAATATTTGTATGCGTGACGTGGTTTCCATCTTAAAGGCTTTGCTAATTTGGTAAAGTGTGAGTTTGTGTAAATACTCGTCTTGCTGTTTGCTGATGTGACTCTTCGATATAAGAGACTAGCATTGGCCCGATATATATATGGAGGTTTTTAGAAGTCAGGTGATTGTTTGGGGCGTGCCCCTACTCCCGAACCTTTGTTAATACCAATTAACTCCATTTCTTACAGGAACACATCGATTCACTACAGGAGGTCTTTATTCACCCCCTGAGGCTGTGTGAAGCACTTTTTATCATGGATGGATGCGCTTTATTGGACTTCTTTTGAATCGAAACACCTACCCACTGCCATTATAAAGCTTGGAAGAGCCAGGACTATTTTTAATATAACTCCGAATGGATCTGTCTGAAAGAAGAGAGTCATATACACCAAGGATGGCTTGAGGGTGAGTAAATCATGAGCTAAGTAAAATTTTGGGGTAATTTTTTTTTTTACATGTTTAATGCGTAGAATTTAATTTAAAAGTTCTCATTTAGATACACAGGATAGATAAGATAACTTAGTCAAGCCCAATCCCAATTCTACCCCTTAGCCCTTCCCCTTTCCCCTACCCCTCCGTTTCGCACGTTCACGTGAAGGGGTCTTGATTCTCTTTTGGTTGGAGGGGTGGGAGTAAGGGGAAGGGCCAGATAGCCCTTCAAACAAAGATTTTTCGGGACCACACTTCAGACGAAGGGGTATGAATTATCTTGGCCACAGCGAACAAAAAGACACATAAATGTAAGCTTTTTTTTGGCATGAATAAAGATTTTAACAAAAAGTAATCATTTGTTTTATGTTACATTTAATTGTGAGTTCATAATAACGGTCATGTTAGGGTACTCAAAGAAATATTTGCAAAAAATCGCTAATATTTGCTAACATCATATCATTATAGACTGTGTGATAGTGCCACAGCATATGTCTGATCGGGCGATAACTGCCCTAGACATTGATGGGGGCTAATCCCACCAATAATTAGAAATCGGTAAACCATATTTTCAAATATTGCCTATTCGAGAAAGAGAGAGAGAGAGAGAAAGAGAAATGGAAGTTGGATGTGAGTGAGTTAATTTAAAAACAGCGATTGTATCCTCTCGTCGCTGGAAAATATAATGTAGCGATTCAGTATTTAAACTGTATTTAATAAAAGTCGGGGGGCAGCGTTGACAAGTTTATTTTCTCCTCGATGTGTGAGCTGCGCGATTTCCGATATGTGTGTGTGTGTCAGAAAGCATCTCATTAATACAGAACGATAATTAAAGGCTCTAATTCACAGTATATGTGTGTATTGTAAGAGCTAGACGACGAATGATGACGTGTGACGTCATGGAAGTGGTGTCCCAATCCTTAGGGGAATATTTAGGGGAAGGGGTATAAAATAGAATTGGGATTGGGTCTTAGTCCTAGATAATGAGATAAACGTGTGTGGTGCTTAAAAGTCATGTTAATTTTGCAATGACTGTATACTAAGCCTTTGGAGGATCAGGCCGTTCATGTTTGTGTCTTGCTTGATATTTGCTGATGTGACCGTGTGTAATTATCTGACAGATTTTCTTTACCCTTCAAAATGAATTAATTTCTGAGGTCGTATGTTGGAATAAATAGCATTTGTGTGTGATAATACCATTCGCTTTTCACTAATGACTCAATTAGCGAGGAGTCTCTTATCATAATGGGATCGTGTAGAGAGAGAGAGAGATTGTCCGAGAAACAAAGAATTCCTGGGGCGAATATAAAAAAAGCCTGTCAAGAACATGTCTGGGGTCATATTTCAAGCCAAAAACATAAGACAAAAATAATTATATTTTGTGGATAAAAAATTCCATGAAAACCATTTTTAGGTCCATTAAGATATTTTGGCATTGTGATATTGTTTTGTAAGAATTAGGCATACTTGTTCTCTTAATCCTCAGTTATTGTAGTATTATTTAAATAGTTTTTTTTATTATATTTATTGATATTTTGAATTAGCTTTTATTTGTACATTTTTTATTTTCTTTTTAATGTTAGTTTAAGTTTAAGCCATTTTTTGTGCTTTTTTATTTTTATTAATTTATTGACAATAATTTATGATTATGTATTCATTAATATTTAGCTTAGACTTTATTTCAATTTTATTATTTTTCGTAGCTTTGTTTAATTTAACGAAAAAAATTTTTTAAAAATATTTTTACTTAAAAATAACAACACTGAATTGACATTACCATATTGTTAAGAATATAATTATCATATGAGAATGAAAATTTGAGGGGTTAATATGCTTAATTTCCATGAAAAAGTGTTACAATGCCAAAAATCTTAGTGGTACAAATATTATTTCTAATTGTTAATAGAGACTTTCTGGTGAAATGATGCTTGTTTTATCCACGCCCCAGCGAGGAATGATGAACCAAAATGCATCGACAGAGAAAAAGCTTGACAAAGCCTCACTCGGGTCATTTTTAGTCCATCAGCCAGCTGTCTCCAGCAATATTCACCATATTCACCATCATTGCGCCTGTCTGTCGGCCCACCTGTCTGCCTGCTGCAGACGAGCCCGTCTCTTCCCTGCTAATGAATAGGTTCAGTCCAATAATGGACTCTTTAGAAAACTCTGTCAGTGTGAAGAGCTGTTTGGGTGTGCTCATGTGACCATGTAGGGCACAGAAAAGGAGCCCACGTGTATACGAAGAGTGCTTTTCACATTTAATCCATTCATTAAGGATGGAATGGTGTAATTATGCTGTGTTAACCATGGATGAAGATCAGACTCTGTGCGAGAGAGAGACGTTTGTTTCTGGTGCGGTGCTGGAAACCAAACAGAAGGTCATGAATATATAATAATGTTTATTGTTTTTAAAAGATCAGGCTTATGAGGGAAATGCTTGCGGATGGGAATAATCCAAGACAAACATTCCAACTTTTAAGATTTGGGGAGTGTAAAAGAACGAACTTATAATATTGTTTATTTGCACATGTTTTGTTTAGTACTAAATGAATTATGCAAATCAAAATTATGCAAAAAAAAATAAATAAATATATATATATATATATACACACACACACACCATAATGTATGCAGTACATTTTATTTTGATAAATAAAATAAAAAATATGAATTTTGCAAAAAATAATTTAAATAAATTTACTATTTAAAAAAATCTTAAAAGTGTTTTAAAACTCTTAAACTTGTTCCTACTTTCTAGTGAAATTACACAATTTACCCATCAGATTGCTTTTTTTTTTTAACTATAGATGTTAACAATTGGATGTTAAGTACTTACATGTTTTTTTGTTCTCCACGAAATATCCCAGCACCTGATTTTTATATATGTTGGACTTTTATTTTGAAAATGTTTTGTTTCCTTTCGTTGTTTATCAATTAATGTCATGCATTTTGCCCTGTTTTTTTTTTTTTTTTTTTTTTTTTTTTTTTTTTGCGTTAAATGTATAATTACTAGCCATTTTGGAAGTTTTTTTTACAGCTTTGTCATGATCAAGGTTTTGAATGAACTTACCTTTGCTCTTGTTATTTTACATTATATTGTAGGAGTAGCTGTCGTATTACATGCTGTTATTATGTTTTTAACCTCAGTTGTAGCTCTCTAATGTCATTCTTGCTTGCATTCTAAAAAACACAGGGTTAAAAACTTTACCTAGCAAATTGGGATATTTATTTGACCCAGCATAATGACTTAATTCATTTTTACTATTATAAGCTACTGTCTTATTTTTACTTCAGATATTAAATAATGTTCACAGATTAACTTAAATGCTCTAAACTTTTTTTTAAATACTCCACTTTGGAGCACGTCAACACAAAGTGTGTGACCAATCATAGAGCAGAGAATTCTCTGAGTGGGTGGAGTCTAGGACACTAATGGAACATGAGCAGTGATTTCATTAACCCAGGACAGATTTAATTAACCCAGGACTGATTTTATTATCTAAACAGTATTAAAGACATGGGAAGGGGGTCTTTTTCACTCTCTCTGCCAAACATACAGTAGCCATGATCAGCCTCTGTTCTCTGAAGAAAAACCCTTTGAGATAAGTTTATTCAGATTTTGAATGGCTGCGTCATGGTTTGGTACAGTAACAGAGTTTGACAGTTGGTTGTTTATCTCAAGACAATAAATCTTAATAAATAATTTTTCATAAATATTTTTTTATGTTTCAGGTTTGTGTGTGTGTGTGTATATATGTATGTGTGTATATATATATATATATATATATATATATATATATGTATGTGTATATTTTTCATTTATTTTTCATCTTTACCTTTAAGAAATGTTGTTATCCTAACATTTGTTTACAATAATTATTATTTCAGTATTTTTTTTTAAATATTCCTTTATTTTATTTTAAATAATTAATTTAAAAAGCAAAAAATAAAAATATATATTGTATCTTTTTTCTATGTTTACGTCAGGAGGTAATACTAAATATATTAATTCTTTATCATTTTTTTGATAAAGTCGCATCTTAAATATATATTAAATTATTTAATTAAAACAATTAAATATAAAAATAAACATGTAAAATGTAAATAAAAAGTATTATTTTCATGGATTATATTTAAAATTCTATAACCATTTTATTGCTGTAAAGGTGCCATAGAATGGAAAACTGTTTTTACCTTGGCATAGGTGAATAATAACAGTTCTGTACATGGAAGTGACATACCGTGAGCCTATTTTATGGCACCTTTAAAGAAAATTACTTGACACTACTTTGTACCCTATCCACAGAAAGTGCCCCATACCTCTCATTAACAAATATAATAATCATCATGTTTAACATCTTCTAATTAACATACACAATTATGTTGTTAAACCTCTTGTTTTTGCAAATATGGATCTGAATCATCTGCATCTTTCTCAGCTGTGAGCCCTTCCCTCCAGACAGCAGAATATGTTGCGTTTTAAAGGGTTAAATATGGTTTTAATTGTTATGCTAATGTGTTCTGAGATTGGAAAGATTATTATGCCCTCAGGGACAGAGAGATGGAGGAACAGAGTAGAAGAGCAGAGTGATCTGAGGCGGGAGGGGTATTTTAATGAGTGCACCTGAAATAAACGAAGAGATATCAGATTTGTCCGGGACATGTTTGCAATATCCCCTTATGCCATCAATGAAAGATACTCTCTGGAAACATTCGGACTGAGACTGGTGAGTCCCATATTATCAGGCAGTAGCGATCCAGGATGCCATGTGGGCTCAAATCCGAACTGTCGCAGGGCGTTATCAGCTCCTGCCAGCCGCTAATCAATAATCTGATAGCGTCTCTGACATGATTGTGTCTAAATCTGTGTGAATCTGACACATCTCTCTCTCTTTAAGTTAGACAGGGCAAACGCTGTGTTTTGGGATTTTCATATCTGCAAGAGGAGATTTTGGGGTTTAACATGTTGTTTGATTTATGTTTTTTGGCAGTATTGTGGCAAATCCTCAGAGCCAAGGAAAACTGGATTGATTAGGAGTAAATTCTGGCTCACTGTGGTCCAGATGTATTTGGGAACGGTTGGAAGATGTTGGGCAATTGTGGGAAATTAGAAATAAGCAAGAGGGTTTGTTTGACCTCATTTCTGCGGATGTTGAGTTCCACCGTGATATGGACACATTCTCTGAATTCTGAATTCTCGGAATTTGGAGATAAAAACTGAGGGATTTGAGCTGTAGGGTATTTTAAATCCTACAATCTTAAATTTTCGGTACCTCTGAAAACCTTTGGGAAAAGGTTTGAATTTGTCTTCTGATATCAAATGCAGACTTTTTCATTCACTGGGGTGCCATTGTTGGTGCCAGAGTTGGATCTGGGCTGGAAGAAATTGCTCCTTTTCATCTTAAACTTACTGGTCTTAAACCAGCAACTGTATAAAGGTTGGATGTTAGCGGTGGGATGGTATCCAAGCCAAGTCTTCAGAACAGCCAGTCTGGCAAGACTAACTGCAAAGCAACTACTCATAGTAACATGTTAAAATCACTCCAAAACCTTGGCAACAGCTAAGCAACATACTAAAACCACTCCAAAAACCTTAACAACCACAGAGCGATGCATTAAATACCACAGAGCGGTAAACTAAAACCACTCCTAAAGCTTTCGCAATCGCACAGCGAAACACTGAAACCACTCCGAAAACCTTAACAACCACAAAGCGACACACTAAAATCACTCCAAAAACATTAAAGGTGACCTATTATGCAAAAATCACTTTTATAAGGTGCTTGAACAGTTGTGTGGCCGCAGTGTGTGAAAACAACCAGCCTATAATGGTAAAAAACCACTCACTCATTGTTTTTTAATCCCAAAAAATCATAAACAGTCTCTCCACATGAGCAGTTCCAGACTGTGACGACATAGTCTGTGAAAATCCCGCCTATTTGTGACGCTCTCTGCCCTGTTAGCATATAAACAGCCCTGAGTGAGAAGCAGCAGTCCGCCATTACTGTTCTCTTGCTGTAGCTGCTGGAGAGATGTCAGCGCCATAAGAGACATTAAAAGTGTCGTGTGTTGGGATGCACCAATGAACATAGGTGTCTCCATAGACCGCAGAGGACACGGTGGTTAAATAAAAATGTTGAAGGAAAAAAACAACAACAGAAAAGTCTTATGTGTTTGTGGTAATCATTTTACGCCAGACTGCCTCACAAATGAGGGTCATTTCAGGGCTGGAGTTGTGTTAAGGTTGATGTTGAAAGAGGGATCGATACCAACGCTTTGTGGGTGAATTTCAGCTCCAGACAAAGTAATCATCACGCGTCATATTTTCTTTTCCAAAAAAGCTTCTTGGCTCTCTGTAAGGCTAATGTTGCTAAAGCTAACATTGTCTCTAATGCTCTCTTTCACTAATGCTGCCTTTACATGTTACCGGAATGATCATAAATAGGAATGTGGTAGTTTAAAATTGCATATGAGAGCAATGTGAAGTCAACCGCTTGAATTTGTCAAGCTCATAATGAGATAGCTCAGAAAGGAAACATGAGACTAGCTGTCTTATTTTTATCGCGCTCACGCTGTGTAATTCATAAACGCACATTTACTGCACAGAACAATCAGACTGCGTGATATCTTCCTGTTTTGCTGGAGCATGAAATCTTGAAGCTCCGCCCTCTTCTGAAAAGGGAGGCAGGAGCACCAGCTCATTTGCATTTAAAGGGACAAAATCAAAAATGGCGCATTTTGGTTCATACCCTAAAAGTTGCAATTTCAACAAGCAATACAATTATTTGTGGGGTATTTTAAGCTAAAAATTTCACATGCACGCTCTGGAGACATCAGAGACTTATTTTACATCTTGTAAAAAGGGGCATAATAAGTCACCTTTAACAACCACATAGCGACACACTAAAACCACTCATAAAACCTTAACAACCGTGTAGCAACACACTAAAACCACTCTGAAAACCATAAAAGCCACATAGCAATGTGTCACATGTCAAAGCTACTTAGAAATATTCATCAACCACATAGCAACATGCTACACCAATCAGATGACAACAGTAACCGCAAAGCTAAATGCTAGAGACACCCAGTTCACACTAAAAACCTCATAGCAACATGCAAATACCATGCTCATCACCTTAGCAACTACGTAGCAACACAGAGGAGGAACTAATAGTTTGAGGCTGTAAACAGTTTTGACAGCCAAAGCTGTGGTTTGATGTTCTGTATGTCACATGGCCAGAAGCTGCTGCAGTGTGACGGTCTAACATCCAAGACTCTGGACAGATGTGTAGGACAGACTGATGAAGCAAAGCAACTGGTCCTCTATCATTACACAGCTTCGTTTCACCTGAGAAGAACGCTCAGGAAATGGCTTTATTGTTCGTGTTTTCATGCAGTTTCTGCAGACACATGTTCTCCAATCTATTTCTCGTTTCCCTAGAGACACAGATGTGATGAAACCATCGTTAAGGTACCGACGGACATTATTTTAATCCGTTTATCAGTTTAAAAAGAGTCCAGAGGCCATGACAACAAATTGGAAACATCAGTTGCCGATAAACAATGTCTTTCTTTTTTTCTTTGGTAAGTATTAGGCAGCTTTAGTCTTTCATATTTTAAAAAAGAAAAAAAGTTTAAAAACAGGCTTATTACACCCTTAAATGCTAAAAATTTGTCAGCTGTGTTTGATCTTAAGTGTTGCTTTGAAGTAAAGGTGTCAAAACCCAAGCAAATTCACTTTGATAATGTTAAGATGAGCAGATTCTATAAAAAAAAAAATAGTGACAAACCTCAATTCTTCTGAACTTATGCACACCATAAGCGAAGCGAATATTTGCATTGTGATAGTTGCTCTAGATTACTCGCTTTACTTGTGCAATTAAAAACATTGCACAATTAGGACTGTCTTCAAGCCCACACATAAACACAAATCTCTACTAGTAAACCAGACAAATATCCTGGTTGTGCTAACTTTGGGTAATGCCAGTGGGTAAACTCACAGCTAGAATCAAGTAACAGACGCATATTTTCATCACTTACAGTGAATTCACAATCCTGCTAAATTTTCTCCAGGCTATCTACTTTTTTGTCTGGTGTCTGTATGAATAAGAAGTTGTGTCATTAATTTTGGGGTGCAGACGGCTAAAATAATGCTCTCTTCCATTTTTATGATACAGCTGGACGTGTCAAACCGGATGTGTCAATAAGCTCTTCGCTAATTGGCTTCCGCAACAATGCATCATGTGAAGGCGTGATTGAGGCGAATATCAAACATTTACGGCAATTGCATCTCTATTTGCATTTTTGCAATGACTTTGTATGTAATATATTCGGCACAACTAATTAAATTCACTTTTGGTGTGCGCACACCATTAGGCTCCGTTGAACAACGAATCCTTTGCAAGGGTCTTGTCAGGCATCTCGTCTTACGCTTGTCACGTGATCAGTGAACTCTGATTCCTGCTGCACTCTGTAGCTAGTGCTGGATGGGCAGATGCTTTCAGTTCAGATTTGAAGCAACCATTATCCAGCGGAATTACATGTAAATTATTTCTTTTAAAAAGCAAAATGACAGTGGAGGCGGTGGGCACCATAATGTAATGTAAAAATAGCCATGGCGTCTTTTATGCTAATTTCAAACTCACACTCTGTCATGGCGATATTGCGAGACACCTCTACAAGAAATATCATCACAATATTGTGCGATCTTGTGGTACATTCATATTCTGAACCGATTATTTTTAGTGATTCATTCAGACTTATTCACAAATTGATTGCTGTCTTTGTTTTAGTGAATACATAGGCGGAGGGTGAACCAGCTCCAGGGTAAGGCTGAAAGTAGTATATTAAACATCATAAACCCCTCTTTTTAGGAAAGAACCAGATTTAGGTGCCATGTAGGCAAATAAAATAAAAGTTTATTGGGACTAAATTTGTATTTAATGTGATAACAATTTAATAAAAACATTAGAAATTGATTATTAGCCTAAAAGTATCGTTATAATCAATGAAGCTGTATACAGTGTGAAATTAATCTCTTACTTACATTGTACGTCTACGCTTTTTTGTTTATGATGAGATAATTTGCATGTCTGCAATTCGCGCAGTCAACAAAACTGACCTGTTTCAACGATGACTCACCTGAACGCCTCTGATTGGCCATTGCATTCCTAAGCTAAACAGAATTGTCTGTGATTGGTTCAAATGCGCAACACTGTAAAAACACCTAAAACGAAATAAGCAGATTTTAATTTTATGCTGCGATCGACACTGTCTATTCATATGCACTTTGTTAGCAGCAGACTTAATATATTTAATTTCCCAGCCGTACACGCTCTTCACCTATATGACCTTAAAAAATAAAAAAATAGAGTTTCCGCCAAAATCTGTATTTTATCTGGTCTGTATTGAAAAGTAAACTTTTTATTTTTTACGCAAAATGCGATATCCCCCCGAGTTATTCTGTCATGTTTCATCCCTTTCTTTCGAAACCGCGACAAACACCAGTCTCCCTTCTCTGCAGAATACGATATATCCTCTCAACCAATCACAGTACACCATTCCACACACTCTAGACAGTAATGGCATATGTTTATAAAAACAAACTTAAAAACCTTAACAACCACAACGTGCTAAAACAACTCAGATCGCTGTAGCAAATGCATATCAACCCGTTAAGCTATTATTTTAAATTCTTTGCAAATGCATAGCAACATTATAAAAACCACTCTGAAAAATGTAGCAACCACACAGCAACACTAGTTGAATTTTTTGAACCGGTTCATTCAAGCAAATCACCCAAACGAACTGATTCACTAAAATGACTCTACACATAAAACTGCATTTGCTAGTAATACAACAGAAACGTATTGGACTGGCTGCATGAATATGGAACTTTTCACTGCAATTTCTCAGTGGTTTATGCCAACATTATATGGCAGTAAGTCTTCTGCAGATGCCTGCTGGGATTTATGACGTCAAAGGAGGTGATTCTTTGACCCTCATGACCCGTGAGACACACAAACTAAGCCATCCTGAGCACATGTTCCTCTGCCTGATATAGAAACGGTGTCAAATTATAAGCCTGAAACATTGACCATTCTTTCTGTCTTCTACAGATTAGTTTCTGCTTTTCTCTAGCCAGGTTTCTCTCATTCATGCATCTTAAACGACAAAAACGAGGTGTAAGTGTGTGTCTGTGTGCACTTTCCTCATTGTATTCATCTTTTTCTGTACGGTCTGCCCTAGATTACCAGCTAGATCCTCTAATATGCAATGAAATGTGAATTGTAGATACAGTGGCCCTAAAATGTCTCAGTTTTAAAAATGCATAAATGTCGTTGCAAAATATCAAACCGAGTGCCATTTATTTACATTTGGAAGAAATTCAATTCAGTTTCTGCCACTGATAGATGTTTTCTTATCTAACCAAAATACCATGGTTTTACCATGCTTTTATGACATTTACTATAGTAAAACCATGTCTTTGGACACACATTGTGGTGCACTAAACGTACCATTTTATATATCAAAGTACCATTTTATTAGCATTTAATACCATCATGTTACCATGGATTAAGCATTGTATTTTTCATAAGAGGTCTTAAAAAACTTTGTTTCACATCTGTCGGGAAGTGAGCAAATCCAAACACGGATACAGCACTTCCCTTCAGCTGAAATGCACAGGATGCAGGAAGTCATCTGTTGAGGTCATATCCTGTCACTGATGTAACCTCAGGTGTTGTATATTTCCGACAGGAAAACTATAAGTAGCAGATTAAAAACAAGGATTTGCCTGTGTAAGGTCGTAATTTACAATAATTTGAATGTTGGGGAAGTTACACTGAAACTAAGAAATTATGAAACAAGCTACTTAAAATGTGAATAAATGTATGCATTTAATTAAAAAAAAACTACACTGTGAAAAAAGTTGTAAATAAAGATTATTGTATTATGTTTTACAAGAAAATATTATTTTAGACTTACTACTTTATAATTTTATGTTTAATTCAATGTGTTACTTGCAATTTCTATTTGTGAAATTTTCTAGCGGTTTCTCAGCGATTTCTCTTTTTTTTGTGAACAAACTTCTGATATAAGTAACTAAAGATATTTATAAATTTGCCTCTAGTACGTTACATTATTATTAGTTTGTAGCTTAGCCAGCTACAGTTTCAAACTACTGTTAAACTAC
Source organism: Carassius auratus (assembly GCF_003368295.1). Taxonomy (NCBI): domain Eukaryota; kingdom Metazoa; phylum Chordata; class Actinopteri; order Cypriniformes; family Cyprinidae; genus Carassius; species Carassius auratus. The sequence continues at coordinate 2,654,470 of NC_039289.1, forward strand.
CCATTAAAAACTGTTGATAACTACACTACAAGCTACTAACAAAAGTATAACAATACTTATAAATCAGTTTTGGAGAAACTTCCTAAAATTATTAGTTTTAACTTAGCAATGGTAGATTTAACTAAAACATTAGTTACAGTATACGATTATGTTTACACAGCGATGCACTTTGGATTTTTTTTTTTTACTTTTCGCGTACAGAAAACGTTGTCAAAACTTTTTCAAGTTTGTTTTTAGGCCCCCGAAATGCTGTTGGTGTGTGAATTGAAAATGCAAACCTTTTTTGATGAAAACTGTGTTGTGTAAACGTTCCCCAAGTTATGAACTTAGCTAAGCTAATCTAGTGCAAAAGGATTTTAATTAGGTTGACAAAATGTAAATTATTACTTATACTGCCTTATTACTTATTTACTTATTATTTACTTACTATAAACATTACTTATAAACATACAAACTTGCTCTAAGTTCAACAACAACTTGCATTTATTGTGATTTTTCTTGTTTTATTTGAAAATATGGAAAAACATCAGAATTATATGGCTTTCCACACAGGAAATGGATCAGGGAATTATTTATTTCATATTTGATTCATTTATTTGATGATTTCCTCAGGTTATTTGGCAGTTAAAAAATCCACAGCTTACTTCACGTAATTGGTTATTTAAAAACAAACAAACAAACAAAAAACTATAATAGGTTGTGATTGCATCACATTGCGCATCAATTTTACACTCTGTGGAAGGAAGTCTGTTTTCAATCGCAAACCACGCAATGTCAGTGTACATCTTATATGGTTTATTAGAGTTTGATACATCAGCCAGGCTAGTAAATCTGGGTTTTGCACTAACCTAAAGATAACCTGACAATAATCTCAAAACAGCCAAATATTGTCAGATTAATCGCCAGGCCGATATATCCATTACTAATAACCCCCGCAGAAATGTTGTGGTTTGTTCTTTTCTTTGCGATTAAAAACAGACTTTTCTAGCTAAAGCAAAAAGAAAATATACATATTTTTTTCTCAGCTGGGGATTTATGTGAGTGTGTGTGTGTGTGCGTGAGTGTGCGTGTGTGTGTGTTAAAGGAAGTGACCGTCCCTTTCACGACCCCACCAGACGGTAAAACACACTCATACTAGGTTGTCAAGGAAACAAACTTGTCACGTCTTGATTACTTTTAATTGTTTTTATTCTTGATGGACTGTACATGCTATGATTTAATGTTTTAATAATCAAAAGCAGCGGGCACAATTACAACACACAAATGTACAAGCTGTTTTATTCTGGGTATTGCAGTCCAGCTGGACTCGTCTCTCACTCTCTCTCTCTGTGTGTGTGTGTGTGTGTGTGTGTGTGTATGTGTGTGTGTGTGTGTGTGTGTGTGTGTGTGTGTCTTTTATTTGGATGTGTTTATTGGGCTCCACCTCGTCTTGCCAATATTTTGACCTAAAACTTTGGCCTCATGCAGTCGGTTTTGATGAAGTCATGGAGTTACACCCCATTTTTACACACATGCATTGGCTCGTTTCATGACATATTGAATTGTTTGCTTTGCATCTTTTTCGCAGGTTTCCGAGAAACTCCACTTTAAAACATTTTTTTTTTTTTCTGCTACCCCAACTTCAGTCTTTACTTGTAGGATTGCTCTGAGGAATATCAAGAAATACGTTTTTGTGTATGCATCTCTCTATCTATTTCAGGGAATGCATGTGAAATGCAGTGGTTATAGTTATTTCTGCTAACATTGATTTACAACAAGAAACATGGATGCAAGTTTAAATCATGAAGGTTTAACAACCTCTTATGGTTCAACTAGAGATCAATTGATATTTTGACTGATCTTGTAAGTAAATTTAAGTATCTGTTTTACAAAATTCAGAACCTATTTTTGTTTTGTTTATGCTTTTATTTCTTACAATAATTTACAAAGTTAATATGTTGTTTTTATTTATACCATTATATTTATTTATTTTTTGTGATCTAAATTGTCAAATTTATTTTTATTTTTTAAGTAATAATTTAAAAACAATTACCAATTTATTATTTTAAACAAATTAATGTAAATAGATAAATCACATTTTGAAAAATAATTAGGTAGATTTAAAACTGCTTAATGTTTTACAGTGAGGTTAAATGTACACATATTTAAACATATTTAAATGTACTGATATTTAATATCTTCTTTTTTTATTATTATTTTTTATACCCATTTTGTGATTTAAACGGTCAAATTGACTTGTAATAAAAAGTAACATGGGTGCCACTTAATAAATTGAAGTAATCCACTATCAGTTTATTAATTAAAAAAATTAAATGTAAATATATAAACCACTTTTTGAAATGCACAAATAAACATACATATTTAAATCATATTTTAAAAACGTTAATTAAAAAAAAAATCTTTAAATTGATTAGAAACGATTAGACATTTAAAATAGATGTTTGATTAATTCCAATTTAATTTTTAAGCTTTCCATAGTCTAAAATGGCACATTTAAACCTGATAATTAATTGATTTCTTCATTTTAAAATGGTACTTCATAGTTAAGCTAATTAAGTAAATAAAGAACCCTTTAAATAGTTTTAAAAAGATAGAAAATTATCCAAATAATACATTAAATACATTTCTGTACATATGATTATTGTTGTTCAGCGCTTTTCTTTAGAACCCCACCAAAATTTCAATATTTATCGGAAGAACCGATATTAAAGAACCGATTATGTTGCACATTTTGGTCACGCTTTATTTTAATGTCCAATTCTCGCTATTAATAAACTATTAACTATGACTTTTGCCTCAATAAACTTCTAAAATGCTGCTTAATAATAGTTAATAAGGTAGTTGATAAGTTTATGTATTGGATAGAAATAGCGATGTAGAATATGGTCATGTAGAATAAATGCTTTATAAGTACTAATAAACAGCCAATATGTTAATAACAGGCATTCTAATAAGAAACTAGTTAGTAGTGAGAATTGGTCCTTATACTGCCAAAATATTTTGGTAAAATGGCCATTTACGGCCATTCTTTACAGTGTGGTGAATTAATGTAAATGTGATCATCACACCTGTAAATAGCCAAACTTTTTATACTTAGAAGAGGAGTGACATCTGGATTTAGACAAAGTGTGAACATGGAGTTGTTACATCTGCGAAAAATCACCGTTACTAATATCCTACAATCGCACAGGGTAATCTAGAAACAGTTACTTGAAACGGTGAGTCTGTGTTTCAATCCTAACATGAAATTTCCTGAAAAGACAAGGAATGTTGATGACTTCTGGGTACATCTAAAGGAAATGAAGGGTTTCCTTCATGTGTGGGTTGTTGGAGTAGCTGAACCCTCAGCAGCTCCATATTTTTTCAACACCTCATAAAGCGTGAGCTATGCATGTGCATGAGGGCTGAAATGATTCATGGCTCCACAGAAACACAACTCACGGCTTCCTGTCACACATATGGAGACAGTAAGGTCTGCCTGTGATCTCATCAAAAACACTGTTAGGACTCTGAAGTTCAACCTGCTCTCTAGAGGACACATTCATCTCAGGAACTTCTTAAAGGTATAGTTCACCTCTCACCCTAGTGATGCTTCAGACCTGTGAGACTGACTTTCTTCTGCTGAGAAGAGAAAGAGAATTTCTGAAGAACGTCGTTGTTCACGCTCTTCTTTTTTTACGCAACAGAAACATATTGTGACAGTCAAGCTTAAATAATGAATTACAGAACAGTTCCAGTTCTTCAACACTCATGATTGAAAGACAGTGTTTGTTATTCATTATTCATCATCTTTGTGTTACAGGCAAAAAGTGTTTTTCTGTGTTGATTGCCATAGCGTTTGATTGCCTGACGGACAGAACGAGGAGAGAGCGAGAGGTTTTTAGCTTATGATTTTCCATAAGCCTTTTCTTGTCACCGCTGCATTATACAATCCAACCCACAAGCCTCGGCTCAGCACTGCTGACAAGCACCTCAGCTCGAGAAGATGAAAGAACCAAATTTTGCAAAGCTCTCCCCCATCTGTATTATAAAAGCATTGGGGCAATATTACCATGCCGATGTTACTTCGCATAATCCGCGTGTCAGCAGTTCAGCTTCATTCAGAGTGCTAAGAAAATAAGGATGTGCCAAACTGGTTAAAAGGCAAACAGCTACATTAGTGAAGGAATGAAATCAACAGCGCTGGCAGAGAAGATAGGCCTAGTTTGCGTTATCGTGGTGTCATAGTTTGTAAACTTTATTGTACTTTAAATTTTTATTTTTTTTTAACCACATTTATGTTTGTTTTGCTGATTTTGTTTCATGCATATTGGAGAAATGAAACATGTTGTAAACACATTTCACTTTTATAATGCAGTGTATTTCTAGGTGTAAAAAAAATAGTCTGGGAAATAATGTGAGCGGGTCTTGTTTTTGTAAATTGAATTCGATTGGATCATGAAAATCAGGCTATGTTAATTACCGTATTTTCCGGACTATAAGTCGCACATTTTTTCATAGTTTGGCTGGTCCTGCGACTTATAGTCAGGTGCGACTTATTTATCGAAATTAATTTGAAATAAACCAAGAGAAATTAACCAAGAGAAATGAACCAAGAGAAAACATTACCGTCTACGGAAAACGGTAATGATTTCTCTTGGTTCTTGGTTCTAAATAAATGCGACTTATAGTCCAGTGCAATGTTTTTTTCCTCGTCATGACGTATTTTTGGACTGATGCGACTTATACTCAGGTGCGACTTCTAGTCGGAAAAATACGGTAATTGTATCAATAATAAAAAAAAAATCCCACTCGCAAAACGTTCAGTTTTAAAAGTCTATTATCAATTTTCATAGTCTATTATGTGTTTGAGAACACACAGAAATGAACACATTCTGAGCAGAAAGTCTTGCCTGTGGCTTCAACAATTCTTAAGCGCTCGACTCGTCAGCCAATAGGGTGACAGAATTCCTCCTAATTCATCAGCTGCTGACCAATGAGAGTCCAGAGCCCAGAGTCACTGCAGCTCTGGCTCAGGGACGTCACACATTCTTTGTAATGTTTACTCAGACTGACAGAATCATCTATAGCAAACCAATCTGGAAGCAACCCGCAGTCACTGAAGTGGAACTGGATTGAGTTAAGAGATGACATTTTCTTCAAAATATCACATTCATGACATATCTGGGCCGGGATGCCACAACTTTATGTCCTGAAAAAAAAAAGGGAACTGTTTATTGTGTGACATCTCTGAACATTAGCAGCGTCAAGGGTGGTCTTCTTTCTCTGAGACCAAATCATTTCTATATAGACTCCATTCGATATGTGATTTGTGCTAAATTATGTGTCGGGAATCTGTCAGGATTGTGTCTGGATCATATTTCAACCCAGAAAAGTTTAGCAATATACAGAAATGTACTTTTAGGATCAGTTGCATCTCCCATACAAAAGCAAAATCCACTTTTGTTGAAGCAAGATGGGTTTTTTATGTTTTATGCAAATTTATGGACGTGGCATGAATAAAATAACATAAACATCTAATGAAAAGGTTCACATCATTATAGATTTGCATTTGGAGAAAGTGAGAGGTTGTATATTCGTCCTACAATGTCCTCTGCTGGGGTCTATTATAGCATGGCAGTTATGATGATGAAAATAAGATGATGTTGATGATGACTGCTCTACATGGTCTACATATTGTGATGCATCTTTTAGTGCAAAAATGTTTCTCGAAAATTGCCTTCTCTGATATATATATATATATATATATATATATATATATATATATATATATATATACACACCTACATTTACAGTATTTATTTATTTACATATACATGCCTTTAATATATATTTTATTATATGTAATTTCTTATTTAATTTAAATACTGGTTTGAGTCTAAATATTAATTTTGGTGCATCCATAAACGCACAAATGCATTTATTTTTATTATTATTTTTATGACGTCATCACACTACCTGAGCCATATTTTGTATTAATTACGACAAAAAATACAATAAAAGTTGCATTGTAAGCTGTGTACAACGCACTCATAAACATTCACAACTGGATTCGATTTCTGAAATGAGGCCATTAGCTGAAAAACAGCAGGTAATTTACTTCAGTTTTTACGAAAGTTTGAAAGAAAAAAAAAAGGCGCTTTTAACTCAGACAGGCTTTCAATCACCTGTAAAACACAATTTACCTGATTTCCTCAGGGAAAATGAGTCCAAATAGGTCTTGCCCAAAAGATCTGATTGCTACCATGTGCTATACGTCATGTTTTTGGTCTGCTTCAGGTTGTGTTTGGACCGCTGCCCTCGGTGGAGGTGTAATCATTCACTGTACAGTGCAGACGTCAGCTTTACTGGTACCAGATGGAGAGACCGAGTCTGTGTTTACCTGGACCAGCGGACACTTATATGACTTCCCCAGACCTGTATGTGAAATCTGACCTTAGGCCAGCCAGAGGCTGTTCTCCATCCAGATGTTCAGACAGTATGTGTGCACACTTCCACATTTACAGATGGATATACACACGTTTGTAAAGCGGATCCGGTTACATACACATTTCTCTAAGATCTGGCTTTGGGCCAGCTGTCTGCAGAACTGCATGTGATTAACCACAAGCAAAACAAGAAAGAAAGCCAGAGAGAGAGAGATATTTATGTCTCCAAAGCAGCTGTAAAGCCTCTCGTGAGCTGTTTTCCTTTCAATGTGAAACGGCCCCCTCAGCGCAAAGCCTCGACAATACCCACCCTGCTGTTCTGCCCGACACCTTAAGATTGCCTACACACTCCAACATTATTAGAGTTTTATACACAGGGTTTGTGTATAGTATTCATATATATATATATATATATATATATATAGGCCAAATTTCGTCCTAATGTATTATGAAGAGGAGTGTTTGAGTGCCCAAAGACTCTCCAAGAATCACAGCTGGAGAATTTCAGAAATTAGTTGAGTCTTGGGGACAGAAAGCCAAAAAAAAAATAATCTAACATCTCCTACATCACCACATGTTGTTCGGGAGGGTTTCCTCCTCGCTCATCCAAAAGAACCTCCAGGATATTTAGTTGTCAGACACGACTGAAACTTCAAACAGGACTGGTTTCTATAGAGATTAAATAAAAAAAGAGCTTTTAGGCAGCAAACCTACCAGATGGGTTTGGTGCACAGCACACAGGTTAACACGCAGTTAAATATACTGCTGGATCTGTAATGTTGTGGGTCTTATTCAGATACATGGCATCATGGATTCTATCAAATACCAACAGATAAAAACCAAAAACCATTTTAGCATAGACCTGAAAATGAAATTTCCAAGTAAAAAAATAAATAAATCTTGTATGCTTTAGAGCACAGATTATAGCCAAAGTGAGGGAAAACTACAACAGTTAAACACACAAAAGGGAAATAAAATAATAATTATAAAAGAAAAACTTACAGGGGTTTGAGGCTTTGAGCTTATTCTTATGAAAAATGGACAAAACATTCAAAACATGTTTTGCTCTAAAACTGCATGAAAATCAATCTGTGTTTCAAATTTGAAGTTGATATTGCAAAAAAAAAAAAAATGAAGATTTATATCAAACGTTTCAACCAGATAAACTTTGCTTTCCATTTATTTCCATTATGGTCATTTTTTACCCCAATGACTGCAAGAGTGACCTTTTATCAGGACCATTTAACGTTATTTTCGAATCGTAACCATAGTGTGTGTGTGTGTGTCTGTTCACTTAGTGTTAACTTAGCAAGTGCCTATATGTTTCATACCATTCCAATGAAGTAAAAAATTATACATAAACCAAAATGTAAATTTTTAAGATCTAACATAAAATAATGTTATATATATTTAGTATATAATATTGTGCTCTGTCCACCAGCCTGACCAAGTTTGGAGACCAACTAAGACCAGCAAACCAGCTTAAACTGGTTGAAGTTGTCGTTTTAATCAGGGTTGGCACTCATTCTATATCCTGCACTTCCTTTCTGTGACTATTTGAGGTAACAGTATACGTCAAGTAAACTGCTCTCACGTGGCACTTTAGCAGCTTTTAACTGCTCTCAGTGAGTCTCTTTATCTACCTGTGTGGCCAGAATAACTGTGTTAGTCTTTGTGTTTTACAGACGCTGCATGTGACCATTAACAGTGAGTCTGGATCAAAGTCTACTTCTGATAGGTGGAGGATTTTCACTTTAATGTGAGTGGCCCTCTGTGCCAGCTGGAAACCGTTTGGTACTGTCTGGGTCAGTGTAGGTGTTTGTGTATGTGGGTCGCCGACATCAGACATGATCTTGAAGAATTTTAATAGAGTCGCAGGAACGTTTTGTAACGGCAGAATCTCACAAACACACGTTCTAGGTCTGGAGGTGCGGCTTCTTTCTTAAGCTTGTCCGGAGGGAAGTGTGTATTTGTCAGAGGCTCCATTCATACACTGGTGTGTGTGTGTGTGTGTGTGTGTGTGTGTGTGTATGCAGTGTTCTTAATCACCCTGTCAGGAGCCCGCAGGCCTGCATGCTGTGATGGTTTTTATTGCCGTGGTTTGTGTATGTGTTCATAAATGTGTGTGTGTGTGTGTGTGTGTTTGTGTGAACACATGTCCTAATGTTTATTCACGCTGAGTGAATGACGCTTCCTCAGGGTAGGAAAAGGATAGCAAATTTAATGCATCAGCAAAAAAAATCTGCTATTTGTTCATATTTAAAGTAGTTCTTTAATCTGTTTATGCCTTAATCCATATTTCAATACTGCATTAAATAGACATTTCCTTTACCCTGCTTCTATACAGCAGTTCAGTAGTCAAGACCTTAATATTTATTAACTGGTCTTTTGCCTCATTTCTAATTAGCTCCCCTAGAGTTAAACAATTGAGTTTTTACCGTTTTTTGAATCCATTCATCCGATCTCAGCGTCTGCTTTGTTGAAGGTGCCATGGGTGAAGCAAGCGCAGTGATATAACAAAGCACCTGAAAATAGTCACCATTTTTCATTTTCCATTGGTACACGATGGAACCACAGAAGAGTCAAGTTATAAATAGAGATGCTAACGGTCTAATCAGATTCAATGATCTATGCTAAGCTAAGCTAAAAAGGCTAATGCCAGACCCGGAAATCGGCTGAATGGACTCAATGACTGTAAAATTCAACTTACTCCCGGGGAATTGGAAAATGAGCCTATTTTCTAAAAAAGTGCACTGTTCCTTTAATTGAGAATAATTCTACAAATAAAATTATTTTTGTGTATCAAGAGAGCTGAGCCAGGACTCTCTCCATCTGATTCCACAGGCAGAAAAACTAACCATCTCAGTAAAATGACAGCTCATTTGATTTCCCATAACTGATTGTACTGGACATTTTGTTATTATAAAAATAAAATCACTTTAAATACTTGCAATATGTGCTGTTTTCTCCAATGGCTGTCCATGCGGAGCATCTGTAGCAAGAATAGTGTGGACGTTCTACCGAAATTCTCCTTTTGTGTTTCAAAGAAGAAACGAGTTTGGAATAACATGAGGGTGAGTAAATGAGACCGACCTATTCGTGAACCTAAATCTTGAGCAGTTTAAACAAGTAGAACCAGGTCTGCAAATCTGAAATGAACTCGTAATGGAAGCCAAATCCAGCGTTTCCTCTAAAGCTGGAGCGTTTGACAGCAGCTACAGAGGACACGCTGGGAAACTCATGCACAGATCACCTCTAAAAATACCCTTCACTCAGGAAACGGCACATCGCATACACGTGCACCATCCGGGAACATCCGTGGCCCAATTTGACACCATCTCTGTTTACCGTTCGCCACCACTTCCTGGAGTCCTGTAAAATGCACGTTGTAAACATTAAGGTCTTTTTTGTTTTACATGTCACCGTCTGTTTACATGTAAACCTGCTCGTCTGAGTGAGTTGTTTTGAGATTTTTGGATCAGTTGTTTACGTACGCCTACTTCATTTATCGCGTGTTTGTTTTGAACAAATTAGCGGAAGCAGTTAAAACAGTTTAGCGGATTGAGCGGATTCCGTCGTAGATGAGTCATATGATTTACTCTTGTAATAAACAACCCGGATGTTTTCCGCCAAGTTGAACGTTGACAATCTTTTATATTTCCCTCTCTCTTTGACTTCTAGTCTAATAATGTTCAGCTGATTTGGAGTTTTTTTTTTTTTTGATGGCTCAACCGGTACAGTTTATGTCCTCAGAAAATATTTTATAAATAATTTAAATGTATATAATTTAAGAACTTACTGAGATTAATTAAGTGTCAAAATATTTTTTTCAATATTTTTTATATTTGTATCCTGTTTGCCCCATACACTGTACCTTTAGTGTCTTTTAGTTTGAAATAATATGAAATTGTATTTATTTATTTATTTGTTTGTTTATGGCAGTTATTAGTTGGTAGGTATTTTTATTGGTATATAATTTTTTACAAACTAATTAAATGTTTATAGTAATAGATTTATAGTAATTGATTTTATATTCAACTCTCTATACAGTACCTTTTTAGATTGCCTTTTTTACTGTAATTGTTAGAAAAAAATTGTAGAAGTCACCTAACTCAAAAAAAAAAAAAAAAAAAAAAAAATATATATATATATATATATATATATATATATATATATATATATATATATATATATATATATATATATATATATATATATATATATATTAGTAATAATAGTAATAGTAATGCTAGAGAACCATAATAATAATATAATAATATAATATAATAAAAAATTAAATGTTATATTATGATATAATATATTTAAATGAATATATTACTTTAAGTATTTAGAATAATACTATGAGAAATAATTGTGAAAAGTAATTGTAAAATTGTAAATTATTAAAAGTATATATTTGTAATTAACTGCAGATATTGTTTCAGGTCTAAATCTGAGACATTAATAAATAAGGTATTTTGTTTTTTTATATACATGTAAACACTGCACTGAGAAAAAAAAATTAAATTGTGGAGGGAAAATACAGATGGCAGCATGAAATAACGATTATAAAAGGGGGTGTATTTGTGAAAGAACGCAAGAGAGACAGAAATAGGACTGTTATGATGTTCTCCTTTCAAAATGACAGCGGGGGAAATGAGTGAAACACAGATTTGTTTCTGTTCACCACCATTATGCTAACAATGATCTCTCTACACTGGTCTTTTTCTAAATCAAGACTCATTCTATAGTACATCCTTTCAGCCATTTACAGGATTCATGAATGCTGTTAAACACAACAATTTCTGAATATTTCTTTCTTTTTCTGTTAAAGACTCTTATTTGGTCTAAAATAGGAACTAGGCACCATTCAAACCCATTTACTCATGTATAAGTGGTGCCAGTCATCTCAATAGAGCTTTTCTGTAGAAGCTAATCGCTAATTGCTGACTCCTAGCATACATTCAGGCTCATCTAAACTGAGTGTTATCATTGTGTGTGTGTGTGTGTGTGTGTGTTTTTGCCTGTTTATCCCCAGCATTTTATTTTTATTTATTTTTATTTCTTATTATAATACTTTCTCTCAAAAATAATTGTTAACTGCAGTTCTTACTTATAAAATAGTTTTTCCATTTTAGCCCCAGAATTTTTTTTCTTCCCTCATGGCTTATTTTATGGCATTCATTTTCTCTCCTCATAATTTTTTATGTCTCCAGTGAACCTGTCTACAGTTCATCCAGCTGTGTGTGGGTATTGTTCTGTATTGTGCTCATAAATAAGTAAACATCCACCTTATAAATAAGTCACTGAATGATGATATAAGAGGTTTAAGTGAAGGTGGTAATTCTCGCGGTGTGATCCTGCTGTCATGGTCTTCACCCGCTAATGTTCTGCGAGGCATCGGGCCCTTGAAAGGACACGGTGAAAATGATGTACTGTCTGCAATTAGCATAGCTACCAATTAAATGTGCAGTCATTAAGATGTGTATGTGTGTGTATGTGTGTGTGCGTGTGTTCCCTAGTGTAGTTGGCTCTGGAGGATATAAACACACAGGGAAGATTCTTTATGCTTACAGCCAATTTGTCACTTTAATTGCACTTCTGCCTTTGCAGTTGATTATCTGCCAATAGAAACTCTCTCTCTCTCTATCTCTCTCTCTCTCTCTCTCTCACACACACACACACACACACACACACACACACACACGTATATAAGCAAGCATTCATGTGAATGCACAAATTTCATGGTTAAAAAGTCTGCACCGAAGTATCCTGCTAATAACTTTGTCAAAGTAATTAACATTTTAAGGATCGTTCGTGTGTAATTAGCCACTCACAAGCAAATTCTGAGTGTGGCAGCTATCAGAATCCAGGAGTTTATTAGAAGAAGTCTCTCAGTGGTTCATTTATGCGTAAATATGCTTGAAGTTTGTCTAGAAATGAAGTAAGTAATCTTGTTACATTTAAAACTTGAAAAAGTGTTTCACAAGAAAAAAAAAACTGTTGTCGAGTGATCATTAGTTAACTTACAAGCATTTTCTGAGTGAAAACGGTTTCTATGCCAGTTTTTAAGTACAGTCTTTCAGTGTAAAAACGTATTATTTTATTATATAACTGATTTACAATGGTTTTTGTAAATGGTCCATGGTAAGAACCTTATCTGCGAGGTAGTTGATATTTCAGAACAATAAAACATTTGACGCTGTCTATATTAAAGCAATGCAAGTTTTTGCATTATGGTGATTTTACCTTAGGTAATGAATGCTCTTAAACAACACAAAGAGGAACTTTAAAAAAATGGTGGGGACAGCAAACAAATAAAATACACTAATGTAAAAGAAATAGGTACATACTTTAAATAATAAACGTTTCTACTTTTTACAGTTACAGTTACAGTTTATTAGCATAGAATAGCAAGATGAAATAGCGCTGTTATTGCGTGCAAATGATGATAGATTATGCTGTGTGTCTGAGATTACACATTGTCAACTCAATGAACATGAAATTTAACTTCATTTAAATGGACAATTTGTGATGACTTCAGCTAGTATGATAGCTACAAAAACTATTTTTTTTCTGCAAAGCTAGCTTGCCAGCATAATGCTAGGGTTGTCGCTAGATAGGGTTAAGTTACGTCTGTCTGTGAGATTTTTACTTTGTTTTAAAACGTAAAGTTTTTATGTAGATTTCATGCCTGTAGCACTAACGGTATGGAACGAGATAAGTTTGTTTAAACCCATAAAAATATAAGCAATAGCACTAGTGATGTTAGTCTTAGCAAGCACGGCTAATAAAGATTTATTAGCTAACTCCACCCATGTTTACAAAGCTGTATGTGACGACTACATCTTTAAAAGTCACAGATTCAGTGTTAGCTCAGTAAACATACGCATATATCTCTGTTCCCAGTCTCTGATAGCATCTCTTGACAGGGAAAACAAATGTAAACGCTAACGTATTCACAGTGATTGTATGAATTGAAACGCTCTGATAGCACCACAGGAGATAAGCAGGAGACACTTTAGTTTTCCGCGCCTTGATATATCATTACCGGCCGCAGCTGATATAATGACGCTGTCTTCTAAACGTGCAATTTTCACAATATTATTCTCTGTCAGACTAGCAAGGAATAGAGTGACGAATGCGAAGAAAAGGCCTCAGTGTGTTTTTTGTGCGCAACTGTAGAAGTGGCACTGGGCAGGCTGTGTGTAATCAAGCACAAAGAGACGCAGGCGGTAAGCGCACTGACACAACACACACTCCTCACACCCGCGCAGCTGTACCAGTGAGCCTGTTGTCAGACGAATCGTCCTTCGTTTTCCCTGGTGTCAGACATCTCTGGCTGTTTGTTTCTGGTTCTGTCTGTCTGACCTATTGTGTGTTTTTAGTGACACTTTAACTGTGTTCCAAAGCCTGGCATTTTAAAGCAATCAAGCTGAGAAATCATTGCAACAAGCTGAGAAAATAAATCCAATATGGCCAACTACGTGAATAGCAATGGCAATAAATATGGACTGATTTACTGAGTATTTCGGCTGGCTGTGTATAGTTAATGCTTAGAAAGTAGAGTTGTATTGCTTTATCTTAGCTTAACCACTTGAGTTATTGTTGTGGACCAACTAGCTATGGTTATTTTCGCCAGCTAAAACTAAAACCATTCTGTCATTTTCATTTTTTTGACAGTTGCTTGGTTGTTAGTTTTTTTTTCAGTAACAAGTTATAATTGTAGTGATATAGTAAAAAAGCTTTTTTTCTAATTGGATGCACAGATTCAATCAAACTGACCAACAAACTGATTCAGTAAAATGAATCAAAACTCCCAACACTCTGCATGCACTTTGTTGGTAGGTCTGGGCAGTTCATTTAAAAAAACTGGTTCAAAAAACAGATCAATGATTCATTTGAATCTGATTCACTGTGTTATGTAAGTTTGATTCATTGCAGTGAGTCAATTTGCTCATTTTCTTGACCTGTTTCAAACAACTATTCACTGATTCAGTCTGTAAAAGTCATTTTAAGGCCTTTTTTGTGGCAAAATAATACTATAGTAGATTAGTACTAGAAAAGATTCTGTCTAATAATGACATTTAAAAACACTTCGATAGCAAAATTATAGCTGCTTGGTATAAGAGTTTTTTGTTGCTTTTTGTTTGTCAGGTTGTAAATAAAACTTAAAAAAGATTAAATGCTTTTTCCATCTATATACTATTGCTATTATACTGTTTTCAGAATATGTCAACATTTCACATTTGAAATTATATCAGCAATCTTTAAATTAAATTTGTTTCTACAACATTTTTTTTTTTTACAGCAGATATTTAGCAATTAAGCAACAAAATAAATCCTACACCAAATCTTTCTTCATTCACCAGTCATTTAAAAAGTATTAGTTTTTGGAGTAATTGTGTGTTTTTTGGTTTTAGCTAAATTAACATATTTCATTAGCAAAGCTAGCATATTTCAAATAGCATATTTTATGATGTCATTGACATTAATTGGAATGCTAACAGAAAGCTTTCTTCAATGCTAAATGCTAGCTCAGCGTAGCTAACTGAGGTAGACGGACTAGTTTAGAATCCCAAACAGTTTCTAAGCTGCATTTTCGGTTTGTCTATAATTTAGGCTGAAAAACAGCAAAGCAGCTCACTAGGTTTTGGAACAGAGCTAATGTGTTAGCAAAACACAGATCCTCACACTTACCTGCACCCTGCTGTGACAAACTCACTGCCATCATGATATCGCACCTCAGTAGTGGAGGAAATGTGCGTTGTATTTCCATTTGTGTATGCGGGCGCTGTGTTTGGAGATCATTTCTAGCATATCTCACATTTGGATCATGTTCTGAAACCACATACAGTTGAAAAACATTTCTTGATTTTAATCAAACAACATGTTTTTAATGACCGGCTTCCCAAAGCTCCATTGCAGCATTTATAATCTGCTGCCAAAACAGTCATTACGGCGTTACTGGTGAATCAATACAGCGCAGGCCCGATTCCAGAAGTGTTGAATCGATTCCAAAGCGGACAGCCATTCCTTGTGGACCACAGAGAACTTTAGGCCTGTAATATGAGAAACTTTATTAACTGAGAGTGAAATGTAGGGTGAATTTCTCTCGGTAAAGCAGACAATTTGATAAAAATAGAAATATAAAGTTACACCGGCAATTCATAAAGGTGTACAGCTAGGAAATACAAAGACACAGCAGTGAAATGTACTGTGATGGTATCATATGGTAATACTTTTTACATGGTACTTTCTCCATATTGCTGGCAAATACTATAATACTTTGAATTGAAATTCATGTGCCATGGTATTTTACATGGTACTCCAAGAATATGCTCTTACAGACATGTAATACCATGGTATTTTTGGTTTTAACAGATAATTGGGAATAAAAAGTGTGATTGTTTGTTTGTTTATCTATTTATTTATTTGTAAATTTATTTAGTAATTTGTTGAAAATGGCATTATATTTTTCTTTTTTTGAATAAGTTTGTGAATAGTATTTATTGGTCGATTGATTTATTATTTAATTAAACTTTACTTTTCTTTTTTTCTGTTCTTTAAAAATAATAATAATAACAATTATTATTATTAAGAAGAACAACAAGAAAAACAAACTATTATTATTGAAAAAAATATAATGTATAATGTAATTGTTATTTTAATAAATGTCTCTCTTTTCTTTCAATAATAATAATAATAATCAATAATAAGTATTATTATTAATAAAAACAAACTTTTAATTTAATTTATGCATTTAGCAGACACTTTTATCCAAAGTGACTCACAGTGCAACAGTTTTTACCTAACATGCTTCCTGGGAATCGAACCCACAACCTTGCGCTGTTAACACAATGCTCTACCACTTTAGCCACAGGAACACTAAATTTAATTATTGAAAACTAAAAAATATAATATCTTAACATAATATACATTATGGTTATTAATAGTAGTGTTCCTGTAGCTCAATTGGTCGCGCATTGGTAATCAAGCGCAAGGTTGGGGGTTCGATTCCTTAAAAATTGATAGCCTGAATGCACTGTAAGTCGCTTTGGATAAAAGCGTCTGCTAAATGCATAAATTTAATTTAATTTTAAATATTTTATTAGTAGTAGTAAAAGTATTAATTAATTTTGCAATTTTGGTTATTATTAATGACAAAATATACCACTGTTTTTTGGAAACAATTTTACAATTAATATCTTTCTTAGCAAAATTTTTTATTTTGTACTATATTGACTTCGTCATATACATTATTGTCAAAGAAAGTTGAGAAAGTGTCCAGGGTGTAAGATAAGGTTAAACCAATCATAAAGCAGGCACTTTGGCAGAATTCAATTCAAATAGTCTTCAACAGCTGTTAGTTCGGTAAAATGGAGGATTAGAATGGACAAATTAGTTTTTAAGGGAGAAAAACGAAATTTGGAAAATGCCAGCGAATGAACACATACAAACAAGAATAGTCGCAGTATCAGAAGGATAGTGCTGGATTTTCGGTTTTCCCCGCAACTCATTTGAAGAAATTCAGGCAAATGGAAGCACACATACTACTCAGCAATCATCCTTAATTGAAGAAATGTGGCAAAACATCTCTTGAGGGAAACTCATATTATTACATTAGAAAGTGCTTTCCATATTTGGATCACCATAGGCTACATTTGTGAATGCACATTTTCTGCAGTGTTGCACGTCTTACAGACTGCATCTTACAATCGCAACTTCATTGTGCTGTTACTCTTTTCGAGCCGAATTTCACAAAATTGGTCAGCTCCCGACAGCTTCAGGTGTTTTATTTATGGGGTTAGAATTATTTATTTCAATGAATGTAATCGATTAGCTATCATAATATTTAGGCTATAATATTATAAATCAGGTTGGTTTGTATTGGTGACGTAATATGTAAATGATATTCGTGCGGCCCACAAGACTTGCACTTGGACCAATGTGCGGCCCAGTGGGAAAAAAGGTTAAGAACCGCTGGTTTAAAGAGTCAGAGAGAAGGTGGAAAATGGTCCATTTTTTGGTGCAAGATACCTTAACTTACATCAAAAGTGGACTTAAAGGTACAGGTTGTAGGACCTGCCACGAGAGGGCACACTATCAAAACAATAACAATCGCGTGGTTTGACGATACAGAAAAGGAGAGTGTAATGATGGGATTTGTTGTCTTCTACCCAAACACTGACGGCCATCAATCAGACGGAAAGATAAATCACCGATTTAACGCAAGTTCAACGATTTGCGCGAGTAGATTACATACAAAGTCAATGCAAAGACGCGATCAGACGATGGATAAGATGCGTCCTTGTGCGGGTCTATAGACATGACGCCCCGTGTTTGGAGTGTATACCCCATAATACTAATCTTGTTGATCGTTATAATAGCAAACGTTTTCTGTAAAGATACGAATCAAAACAACTCACCTGTCGAGTAAAACACGAGCGAGATTGGCATCTCTTTCTAGTTGAAGTTTGTCGTGAAGCTACTTCTGCATCTGTCCACGACACTGTTGTCATGTGGTTTCTACGTCAGGAAAGGCGGTAACAAAGGGTCACTAACGTCATTGACAGGCGACTGCACTGCCCCTTGTCACTGTTTGGAATTTTCTCATGATTTACAAATAGTTGAAAACATTAGAGATATTGTTAGTAATCAGCTGCACTAGTGGTTTTTGGATATTTTACTGCAAATATGTTACAAATTGTAACTTATAGAGTGGAATATGGTCTTTTAAATGCATCCACGTGACCCCTTAAGGTCACAAGACATAAGGGGGTGTTGGGGGGTGGGTGTTAAAATTAAAGACTGCTGCTGTGACCTCAAAATGAGTCAGAATGATCTCAAGATAGAAGGTGAGAGAGAGAGAGAGAGAGAGAGAGGCTTGCGGTATGTTAGCAAGACACACAGAAAAGTGTAGTGCAATAATCAATCCTGACAGTGATGAATGCGTCAGCTCAAAGCTCATGGGGTTTACGCAAAGGCAAGCACACGTATAAGCACATAAGCGCAATGCTGGACATATTTGGTTTTTCTAGTCCTAAAAGATTTCAGGCTGATAGATTTGTAATCAAAATATATATTAAAAGTTGTATTTTCTCCTTCCATCTGGTGTTGTTTTTTTATTTACGTGTCTTAAAATGCGCTTGTGATGTTGAATATCAATAATTTCATTCCCAGAGCTGCCTCGATGACAGCATACATCCCAGTTTAATAAAATCAGAGCATTTTCTTCCCCTTTCAGTTCACTTTGTTTTCTGAATAAATGCCACACGCTGCCGCAGATTAATTTAACACAGGGAAATTTACATTTCTCCGGGGCGTCTAGCAGCCATAAGTGCGTGTTCAAGAGAGTACAGGTCTGCGTTTTGGTGATAAGCTGTATTTTCTATTTGAAATAGCTGCCGGCTATCAAGTGCTGGTTTATAAGTGCCCTTTGAAATACTACTCAGTTCTGAGGGGAACTAAATTCTGACCGTAATTCACCTCATATTGGTCACATGAGCATGAACCATTTTTGTCATCCAGTGCTTGTAGATGCATGGTGTATGAAAATTGAAATGCTGAAGTATTTGTTTTGTAGGTGCACAGCAGATAGAGAGATAATTTACCATGTTATACACAGCTAAACTGGTTTTATCATGCAGTATAGAACGTTTTGTACTGTAAAGTTGTAAATAAAAACAAAAGTATTACTTTTTACAAGAAAATACTATTTCTACTTCAAATTTCTTGTTTAAAACATTGTTACTTGCCATTTCCTTGTAATTATTTGTGAACTTACTAGCGATTTCTGAGTTAAAATTATTTCAAAATAAATCCTACATCCAATTTCCGATGTATGACTCAAAAGTTAATGTTTCGCTCATTTCCGATGAGCATAACAAAATGCTAAATTGTCTGTGTTTGTTTTACTGTAAATTAATGCAGAAATAAAATGCGTGCCACAGGAATGTCATTTAAAGTCTATTTGGATTGCTAAATTTAATTAATTCTAGTAAATCATTTTGTTTAGATAGAAATGTAAATGTTTTTTTTTTAGTCATTGCATCTTTCTCTGTAGCAAAATGCTGCTAGATACATATTTAGGTTTTAATAAAACATTAGTAAATGTTGAAATTAACAACAGCTGAGATTAATAAATGCTTTAGTAGTATTTTTCATTGTTTGCTCATGTTAAAAATCTCAACAAGTGAGCAACTAGGCTAATTCATGTAAGATATAGCTGAGCTAGCATGATGTAGCTTTAGCCTTAGAGGCTATGTTTCCAAATTTCATTTTTATAGAAACAATAATTAAGTAGATCAAACCATGATTTTAGAAATGAAAGATTATTGCAAAGTGTTTCCAGCTGCTTTATGTGAAATGAGCAAGTGTGATTATGAGTTATGCGTTATGAGCTAGCTTGATTATGATTATGAGCGTGAACTTGCTTTTCAGAAGCTAAATCTCCATAAATCATATTTTGATGTTAAGAAACATTTTTGCATTCTTAATAATATACTGGGTTCATTAGATTAGCATTCACCTTAAACTTCACTTCGGACTAAATTAAATTGCTTAAAAACTATAACTTCTATTGATTTTAACTTTGTGAGCAATGGATATACTCTAATAAAGAATGTTAAAATCTGTAAACTTTCTTTTGTCTGTTAAATAGCACTTGTGACAGTATCTGTACGATTAAAGCATTGTGTCTCAGTTTGCCCCGGGTAGGGTTTTGCTTTGGCGTGTTTGTTTGGGCAGATCTGAAATAGGATAAGCTTCATTCAATCCTTCATTGAAACCTCCACCACCCTCAAATTAAGCAGCACAGAAACCGGAAAAGCTGGTCGCGGATCAGGCCACATCGTCAAACATGTAGTCACGCGCTAGTGATTTCAACGTAGCATGTGTTTCATTGGCGGGAAGAGATATCAATGCCAAAGAATTAATTTATTATTCCATGTCCAATTTTATGAGGTAATTTGGTTTCTATTGTGTATATAATTTGATATCCGGATGACATACGACGAGTCTGCCTTCAATATGCGAGGAAGACTTACATTCAGAGATGTGTTAGCCTTCAAATAATTTCCATTTGACTCCATTAACTCACGGACTGTCGCACAAACCCATGCTGTCATAACGGCTGTTGTACATCAAAACATAGCGTGGCAGGGAACAAGACTCCAACGTATCATTAATGAAACTCATTTAAATGAGTCATTTATCAGGGCAGAAACACAGCTGTTTGCCTCTCCAAGCCCCAAAATCTTAATTGGAGATCTTAAAAAAAAAAAGATCATATTAGTTTTGGAAGGGACAGGTGGGGGTTGTTGAGAGCTGTCTTTAAAAATCTTTAAAAATCGAACATTTCTTGTCTTGGATTTTCAGTTGTTCAATTCAAGTTTATTTTTATAGCGCTTTTCATAACACAAATCTTTGCAAAGCAGCTTTACAAAAAATGTGGTTCCTATAATATACATATTCAGTAGTAGCTTATCAAACAGACGATGAACACTAGTAACAGCAATTACTGTAGGATGCAATCACACTTATAGCTAAATGTGGTAGTTCTGTATGTTGTTTCAGGGTTTGCATCATCTGGGGTCCTCTGAGGGGTCAGCATCATCTCTTCTCAGGTGTGCTGGATCCGGACTGGAGCTTGTGTAAATCCTAGTTAACACGGCATGTCAATCTGGCAAAACAGAAAAAATTAAAAATATAAATAGAGATATAATTAGCACAGCTTCTGTTCCAAACAAGTAAAATGTATTTGTTTAACCTAAGCTAAGGATAAATAATGTGCATTTTATCAGATATAACTGCATTCCTTGGCATTCAAATATTCCATTAGCTAAGCATTATTTGAATGCTTAGCCAAATAAATATGTCTTTATTCTAGATTTAAACAGAGAGATTGTGTCTGAACCCCAAACGTTATCAGGAAGGCTATTCCAGAGTTTGGTGACCTTAGGGAGTGTGATGGATTGTACAGTGGTTATTTAGGTATGCAGGAGCTAACCTATTAGGGGCCTTATAGGCATGTAATAATATTAATAGGTACCAAGGTGCAGAGACTTTAAAATTTATATTCATACTGTTATATTCATAACATTTATATTTATATTATATATTTTCTTGACCTGGAAAGGACTCTATTCGCTGCATTTTGGACTACCTGTAGCTTGTGTATTGAAAATGCAGCACAACCACCTAGAAGTGCGTTACAATAGTCCAGTCTATAGGTCATGAATGCATGAGCTTTTCTGAATCAGAAATATGTAACACGTTTTGTTGCTTTGCAATGTTTCTAAAATGGAAGGATGCTGTTTTTGTAACATGGGAAATATGGTTTTCAAATGACAAGTTGCGGTCTAATATAACACCCAGATTTTTGACTGTAGAGGAAGTAACAGTACATCCATCTTGTTACAAATTGTAATCCAAGAGATGCTGTGTATTGTTTTTGGTCCAAAAAGTAATATCTCTGTCTTATCCGAATTTAATAGGAGAAAATTATTTGTCATCAAATCTTTTACATTTTTAACACACTCTGTTAGCTTAGATAATTTAGAAGTATCATCTGTTCTTGTTGAGATATATAGCTGAGTATCAACAGCATAACAGTGGAAACTAATCCCGAATTTTCTAATAATATTACCAAGGGGCAAAAGGCATATTGAAAATGTCAGAGGACCTAGGACGGATCCTTGTGGCACTCCATATTTTACTGGTGATAAGTGAGATGACTCTCCATTAAAATAAACAAAGTGGTAGCGATTGGACAAGTAGGATCTAAACCATCTTAAAGCCTCTCCTTAAATACCTGTATAGTTTTGTAATCGATCCATGAGTATGTTATGATCTATGGTTTTGAACGCGGCACTAAGATCAAGTAAAACTAGAAATGAGATGCATCCTTGATCTGACGCAAGAAGCAAGTCATTTGTAATTTTAACAAGTGCAGTTTCTGTGCTATGGTGGGGCCTGAAACATGACTGAAATTCTTCATAGAAATATATATATATATATATATATATATTTTTTTTTTTTTTTTCTTTTGCAGGAAGGAGCACAACTGAACGAACAAACAAATTTTTTCAAAAATTTTAGACAAATAATAAATGGAAGACTTAAAATGGGTCTATAATTTGCCAGTTGACTAGGATATAGTTGTGGTATCTTAATAAGAGGCTTATTAACCGCCAACTTGAATAGTTTTGGGACGTGACCTAAAGAGCAACGAGTTAATAATATTGTGAAGCAGTTCTTCAGCTACAGGTAACAACTCTTTCAGAAATTTAGTGGGTACAGGATCTAATAAACATGTTGTTGGTTTAGATGCAGTGATAAGTTTGTTTACTGTAGCTCTTCCTGTCTTATAGTTGTAAAGCACTGCAGTTTTTCTGCAGTGTATCAGCTGAAGTGTTAGACGCAAGATGTTGTATTTACAAACAAAGGAATTTTTCCATTTTAAAACTGATAGCTCTGGTCTTGAAAGCTGATTGGTCAGTACAGTGTCCCAGCAGAACATGAGAACAGCAATGATGTGAAATATCACTAGCAAAATGCTTATCTTAGCACTAGGTAGGACGGCACATATTGAATTTTCTGAATATGTTTTTGTTTTAATTTAAATTTGTGTACAAATACAGTATGTTTTTTTTTTAAACTGTAGTTCTCAAAACTGTCCTGGAGTACCCCCTGCACATTTTGTATGTCTCCCTCAATTATCACACCTGATTCAACAAATCAGCTCATTATTGGAGACTGCAAGACCTAAAGTAGGTGTGCCAGATATAGGGAGACATACAAAATGTGCAGTGCTGGGGGTACTTCATGGAGAGGTTTGAGAACCCCTGTTTTAAAACAATATCAATGAAAATAATAATAGTATACCACAAATATATATATTTTTTACCTTATATTATGAATATGTTATATAGTTGTATTAGAAATTATTCTATGAATTAATTGCTATTATTAAATAATTATTGAATATGTATTATTATAATTTTTAATAAATATTACAATAATTGCTATCATATTCAATTATAATGGTATATTGTATGAGTTATGAATATTGAATACAATACATTTACATATATTCTATTAATAATGATTAAATAATATTATTATAGTATTGTATCAGTACTAATTATTATACATATTACTATTATAAAAATACAGTTCCATTTATATATATAAATATTATGCCACTTTAATTTATAACATTATTTAATTTTTTATTATTATTAATAAATACATATTTTTTGTGGGAAATAAACAATACAAATTAAAATATTAAATTGTTTATTGTGTTATAATGTTGATTTAGTGTTGTATAGCAAAATTTATAAGCACACATTTTTGTCTTATTTATCTATTTAATACTTACATTTCACTCACACGCGCCTTTCTCTTTTTTAATGTTTCGTATCTCGTGTGTTTCATTAATGGCATCAGCTCAGGGTGTGTTTCTTGTCTGTGAGGATCTCTGGACGGATGCACCTGCGGGTTCATCATGTGACACAGACAGGTGTGTGTGTTTTTCTGTATGCATCGCTTATAAACCTCACTATCCCTGCATGTGTGTGTGTTTATCCTGTTCCGTATATGTGTGTTTTTTTTAACCTTGAAGGTCAGGCTCAGGTGCAAGCATGTTAATGATGTGTTCAACCCCAGAAGACCATCTCTCACTTGTTTTTGATCTTTGCTTTGGCTTTTGGGTCAAAAAAATAAATCGAATAAATAAAAATAACAAAATGTGTGCAAATAGATGTAAAGCCCTGCATGTTTGCAGACACAATAAAAGAAATACCACCAGACATCAGAATAAAACAAACCAAAAACACTGGCTTTCATCTCAGATTCCTCTTCAAAGTGTTTTTTTAAATATTCAACATAAACACTCTGTTCTTGGTTTAATTTTAGTTTAATAGCTGACTAATGCAAACTAACCAATGTAAATGTTTTCTGATTATTAACATATTATCACCATATTATTCATGGACCATGCTATTTATATGAATAAGCTATGGTCCAAACATCATAGTAAGATTAAAAAATATATATTTATTTAATTTTTGGGCATATTTACATGATTGATAATCTGGTGGTATCATATGGTAATAATTATGGTAGTTGAAATATGCAGAAATTGAAAAAAAAAAATCTACAAATCTGTAATAATCTTTAATAATAAGCAAATATTTAATAATCAGAATTTTAAACAAATTTTATAACAAATAATTTCAGATATAGTCAAAATATTGGCCAGATCTTACTGTAATACTACAATGTCTTATGACAGTACTACTATAACATACCATGGTATTCCTGGAACAACTTTAGGATGTACCATATACTGTAAATACTATTACCATGTACATGAATTTCAATACCTCGATTTTGATCAAAGTACCATGGTATTACCATGAAATACCTTCACTCTAATATGGTACTGTCAGAGGCTGTCGATTGTGGAGATGTTTATTTCAACCTCTCTTGGTTCTGAAAGGGCAACTTTTCAGTTTTTTTTTTTTTTTTTTTTGTGTTGACAGCGCAGTTTTTCTTGATGTTAGCTGTTGGGACGGCTTCGATGCAGGAAGGGTGGGATGTCACTGGGAGTTTGGAGTGTGTTCGGTGACGAGGAGCATAACAGAGTTATTTATATAGACAGGACAGTGAAGAGAACGCCTGAGGAGTGAACACACACACACATGCGTGAGCAGAGAGTCGTCGAGTGCTGTGGGGACTGATGTCCCCGGACACTCCACATGGACACAGTAAGGAAGAGGTCATGGCTATATTCAGCAAGGTCATCAAAGAGCCTGGAGGTAAAGCCAGTGATGTTTCATACTTGTGTGAGTTTCCAAACGAGGCCTTTTTGGACTCATTGGTAGAAATAATGACACTGTAATGATGAGACCAGCTGCTGTCAGGAGAAGATGAGGAAGGTGTTGTGACATCTTTCAGTGTTGAAGGACATCCTTCATCTAATTTCACCTGTTCAGCTCTGATAGCTTCAGTTGGGGAATAACTAAGCAGAAGAAATGTATAACAACAACAACAACAAAAATCTGACTTATGATTATTAAAAATGATGCTAATGCAAATTTTAATGGTTTAAATTATAAATTGAAATTATGTACTAAATTAATATATAATATATATATATATATATATAGTTGTGATTTAATTAAATTAGTAAATATTTAATGACTTACATTATAAATTATAATAATCATGGTATTATAGCATAATTATAGTAATATTTATTCCTTAATATATTAATTAATAGAATAGATTATTATATAAGTATATAATATATTCCTAATATAAGGTAGAATATTTACATACAGTATACACAGTATATTATTATTTTTATTTATGTTGTATATTTCGTATTTTAAATTCAAATCATGTTTATTTGTATAGTGCTTTTCACGATACAAATCATTGCAAAGCAGCTTCACAGAAAATGTCAATGTGTCAGTGGTGTCAATGTCAAGGTGATGTCCATATGGCAGAAATGTACAGTAAAAAAATCATTTATGTCAGTTATTGACATGTATTTTGACTGTAGAGGAAGTCACAGTACATCCCTCTAGATGCAAATTGTAATCTAAGAGATTCTGTGTACTATTTTTTGGTCCAATAAGTAATATCTCTGTCTTAATACAAATAGGAGAAAATCTTTTACATTGTTATATGATTTTTATAATATTAGGTACATACATTTCTTTACTTATACATGTTATATTAATATTTTTTATTTATAGTGTTATGTTAGTTCAACTATACATGCTAGATCCTCAGTCTTTCCATACCAGTTTGTTTTAATAAACTGGAGATATGAGGATAGTAAATATGACCTAGAAAAGCGTCTGTATAGTTGATTACTTAATCACCATAACTCACATAATCATTATGAATCGATTTATATCCGTTTCAAAGGAGCTTCCCTAACATTAAAAGCGTTTTCTCAGGAACTTTCTCTCAAACTGGCTCTCAGTCGGCGCTCATCATCATCATCATCATCGTGTTGTTTGGTTCAGGTCACCTGTCCTTGACCTCTCTGCTTTGTGTGCTCGGCTTTCTGGACGTTTCTATGATTTGCTGTGCAGTGCGGTTCATCGAATCCCTCAGAGGGCCTTTCACCTGTCTCCTAACAGCTCCCAGAATGCAACACTGCACAGGACGACACACGCCTGGCAATTAGAGGGAACTAGAGTGCTCTTCTGTGGGCCAAAATAATTGGATGTTAGAGTGCGTACGAGTGGACTCCGAACCTCCTGACTTGAATTACTTTTCTCATAGTAATTACTGCGGCTGAATAAATTCGAGCAATTTTGGCATTATTGGAATGGTTACCATTACGCTCTTTCTTATTTGGACACAAACTGCAGCTGAAAGTAAGGTTTTCATCGGATTTCTTTGCTAAGATAAGTGATTTTCGTTGCTTTTACGCCATTTGCATGCTCTCCTTTTGTCAAACATCCAATATACAGCCACATTCCCATTGTGAACACACCTGTTTCGTTTGTACAAACGTGAGTCACCAAAAAAAACCTCAACAACACCTGTGCAAACAAAATCAACCTGATCTATTGTTTTTCCAACTCATGGAAAAACAAAAAGACAAGAACAAGAGGATGTGGAAAACATGGGTTTGTCATAATATAAACAATTGACCAGTGAGAACAAACTCTACACACACATTTTGTTCGTCTTATTTAGTAATAAATAATAAAATATAAAAGATAAAAATATTTTAAAAACACACCCAAATCAATCGTAGGGGTACTGAACAAAATCACACTATAAACTAGAAAAATGTAAATCTTGCAGAATACTAAAGGTTGCATCATTCCAAGAATATTTTAATGAACAACTATAAATATTACACTTTAAGGGAAAGTTTATCTGCTTACCCCCAGGGCATCTAAGATATAGGTGACTTTGTTTCTTCAGTAGAACACAAACCAAGATTTTTAAAACAAACTGTTGCAGTCTGTCACTCATATAATGGATGTGGATGGGAATCACGGCTAAAACATACAATAAAAAAAAAAAAACATACACAAACAAAAGCAAATTAAACCCTACAGCTCGTGACGATAAACTGATGTGTAAAGACACAAAACGATCGGCCTGTGCAAGAAACTGAACTGTACCTCTGATAGACTACAATGACTGAACTGTATAAACTGTATGAGCCCCTCCTCACTTCTTCTTGCTTTATGGCAGATCGTAAACTTTTAAGTGCATTACTGCCATCTATCTCTCAAACTGACCATTGACACCATCCACAATGGTCATCATTTTTGGGTGAACTATCCCTTTAAAATTGAAATTTTCAATAGCATTAATGAAATATATATATATATATATATATATATATATATATATATATACATATATATACATATATATATATATATATACATATATACAGTAATACAGTAATATTGTGAAATATTATCAGCAGATAAATAACAATCTCCCAGCACAACAAAATTAACTCTACTATACCTCACATCAATATTTAGAAGCAAACTACAGATTTACAGAGAAAACAAACAAAATAGGATAGCAACATAAAAGCTTTAAAGTGATTTGCATGAATAAACTATTTACAACACAAATAATATTTAAAAAAGGCTTAAACTTTTCAACGTTGAACAGTGATAGTGCAGCATGCAATAAACGATGCACAAAACAACTCTCTACAGTGATTTATGAGACTAAACAGTGGTAGTTTTGCTAGAACGCTAGGTTTACAGCACGTAATGTTTACAAAATAACATAAAGGTACATTTACAACAAAAAAGCTTTGACAGTTTACATCGCTGAGTGGTTTTCAGTCTTGAAAAATGATTTAACAGCATGAACCGCTTAATAGAACAGTACTACATTAAACGATTTCCAATTTTACCGCATGCGGTGCCTACAGTATAATGGGTAGCACTTTATTTTACAGTCCTGTTCCTCATGTACATATTATGTACTTATTATAGTAATTACAATAACTATGTAATAACTAGGTACTAACCCTGAACCTACCCCTAAACCTAACCCTACCCCATGTAGTTACCTTGTGTTACCAGAACTTTCTTAGATAAATACACTGTAAGTACACTGTAAGTACATGGTAGTACACATACTGTAAAATAAAGTGCAACAGTATAATGTAAAATATTGGTTTAATTATACTATGATATAAACGTTGAACACTGAAAACAGCAGAAACCGTATAAGCAACAGGAACGAGCGTGTTTGTATCAGTTGCTCTTGATCTGTGGAGCATGTAAACAGGTTTAAACGAAGGTAGAATTGAGAAAAAAAATGCTTTTGACAGATCAGAAAGAGAAGCGCCTTTGTTTTTCATCAGGATCAAACGAGTGGTCTTGAAAGACCAGCAGACTGTGTTTTATTAAGTAGGTTTCCAGCCCGGAGACGTCCACATCAGAGCCACTTTTCTGGGCTCCCAGAATGGATAATTCACCTATAGTTCACCTCCTTGCAGATTTACAGTACATAAACTATGTGTGTGCACAGTGTCGTGCATTTCATGCCCCTGCCCCTTTAATAGTAGATGCAAAAGTGCCCTTTCGGTTCACAAATTCTACCCCCTACTCCCTCCCTAGGACCGTGATTGTTCCCTTCTCTCGTGACTTCTCCCCTGCTCCTCCGAAGGACTGTGTGTGCAGTCAACTATAACCTTTACTACATCACAAACAACATCCGTCTGATTGGCAACATATTTGTCTGTAAATGTCGGCAGGTTTTGCTTTTCTCGTGGGATTCGCTTAAGGATATAATGTGTGACAGTTATGTCAGTGTTGTGATATATGCGTGTGTCGTGTGTGTTTTTGTGTACTTGTAAGAAATCGTAAAATTGCCACAAATCGATTGCAGTAATGTTTCTGGTTTAGTATCCACACCAGGGAACTATACCAATGCATCTCTAATGTATACCACCCCTGAGGTCTGAATCAGGGTTTTAAGTGAGTATTACTGCACTGTCTGCTCATTTATGTCCTTAAATCTGCATTCTTTGGGTCTAAGTGCACGAGGGGTGTGCTAGTATGAGCATACTAAGTAAGCAGGGTTAGTGCCGTTAACTAAAACCACAAAAAAGTTCTTACTTGTAACTTCTTACTGCCGTCAGAATGAGAGTCCAAGCAGCTGATAAAAACATCACAATAATCCACAGGTGATCCACACCGCTCCAGACCATCAGTTAGTGTCTTCAGAAGTGAAAGGCTGAATGTTTGCAAGGAACAAACTGGATTAAAAACATTGATTGAAATAGAAATGCCTGTAAACTTCGTTTCTGAGATCTGATTGGTCAGAATTGTTTCTGTAAAGGTAAGACTTGACGAAGGGTAAATTAAGGAAGCACTACTAATCTGAAATGTCTGTGTTTGTGTCATTATTATCAGTGGAGCTGTACAGTGTGACTCTTTCACCCTCTAGGCTCATGTACAGCATGATAACACCGAGCAGATCCATTTGTCAGATCAACTTCCCTGCAATTAGATGAGCCTGTGGCCTAGACATATCAAATTAAATCACGCTGACGAATCTACGCTCTCTTTGTCCCCCTGGCTTGACTCTCGCTCTCTCTGTAGTCGAGTTCTGACATGATGGCAGTTCTCAGATTCAGGAACGGCTTGGCTTTGTCATGTTGAAGGATTCAGTCAACACTGGATGTGACGTTGAACTCTGCGTCTAGATACAGCGTGACAGCAAACAGACTCCTATTATGCTGCATTTAAATTTAAAGACTTTCTTATATCTTAGTTTCATGTGCAGCTATTACATCTAGTCTTTCTTTTGTGTGTGTGTGTGTGCTAATTATATATACACACACACACATTTAACATTAAATAGAAATTAGAAATGTTGCCTTAGCAACTAGCTTAAATAAAATAAGTTTAACCTGTTAAATACTGGACGCCTACGTTGACTATACTATATTACAATCAAATTTAATCTAATCTTGACAAACTATATATTGTTAGAAAGGTCTAAGACTCCCAAATATATATTTTACCAATATTTTTTGTTAAACATTATGTAGGAAAAGTAATAGATGAATTTATGACAAGAGTGCACCCTCAGAAATCTACATTACAAAAGGAGCTTTGACCTTTGTTTAAAAAAAAGACTTCCTCGTTGCCTTTTTCTCTATCACTTTTTAGAAATCATCAGAAGTTATATATCACTTGAAAACATAAAATCTCAAAATTCATCCTTTAAAACCCATTTTAAAATCAGACATTGCATTACCATCTAAATGGTACATGAAAATCATGTTACAAAATGTTTTCAGTCATGAATTATAAAAATTTAGGTTTGTATCATGCACATTCAAGTGTATCTTCAAAAACGTGAGTGACAGTTATCAGGTTAAGTGCTAAAATAACTAAAATAAAATGTGTATATATATATATATATAAAACAAAACAAATATGCTAAAAAAAGAATAATTAAAAATGACTAAAACACAACAAAATTATAACTAAAATAAAAATAGAAACAGAAAATATTAAAAAAATTAATACCAAAATAAAATAATTTAACAACAATTATAACAGTGTATCATTGATACTAAAAGAACACTGGTGTCACTGATGGAGCAGAAATGACACACTTCCCCTCATTAATATTTAATTAATGAGGCCTGAGCATTATCTACAACAGCAAATTACTTTATTTTCTAAATATAATAAATTCTGATTTGGATGTTTGGAAACATTGCTTGAAAACGAAAAACAACTGCCAGTTCGGCTAATGAACTATAATTACTGTACATATTTATAAAAAAATACATTTATAGTATTATATTTTTATCATTAGTATTTAAATAGTACTTCAATTCAATTATTAGTAACCTATATTTTTATTAATTGCACATTATATCTTATATTTTTTATGTGGTAAATCAATTTCTTGTTGTTGTCGAAGGGCTTTTTTTTTGTGAAAAGGTTAGTGTGCTACATGTGTTTGTTCGTGTTAATCCGCATGATGTTAATTTCAGGTGATACGAGTCAGTAGCTGAATCAGGTCAGTGATAATCTAATATTTCACCTCAGCTGGACAAATAAAGGTCAATGCTGTACCTAGACAGCCCTAGGATACCTACTGTACCACACTGTGTGTGTGTGTGTGTGTGTGTGAGATGCAATGGTACACCAGAATTTACAGACAAAATGCTTTTGAATTTTTCCATATGATCCATGTTATAAATTTGAATGCTTTCTTCAGTCAGATTCACCCAGTTATGTCAATGTTGAAGTACTGTTGCCACCATAACTGTATGTCATCCAACAAGAGTCTGTCATTATTAACACTATAGTTTTTGATTGACATAAGCATCTTTGTTTTGTTTTTAAAGTTTTGACAAAGATTTGGTCATTAAAGTAAAAATTGTCCCAACCCTTTTCATTCAGAAAATTTGTGAAATACACAGTTACATGCTGTTAAATACTGCATGTATAATATGTGTTATCATAGTAAGCCATTAAATCAAATTATAATAAACGATAGAAAAATATACCTTTAGGGACACTTTTAAGGTTTCAGTCAAATGATATGGGCATATGGTTTTGTTTTCTGAGTATGTTTCTAATCTGCACCCTGATTTACTAACAAAATTCATAGTATCTCTTCAAACGTCTGTTTGTATCTTGTTTAATTTGTCATTACAATAAAAAAAAAAAAAAAAATTAACATTTAAACGTGTGCCTTTTTCATAATTTGCAACCAAACATATTTAAATATCTACTTTAACAAAATATGGTATTGTTTGTTTTTGTTCAATTTGTCATCACAGTTTGCAAACAAAGCACATGTTATCTGGTTTAACAATGTTTGTTTGTACTTAAACATTGTAACAGCAATGTTTTTGCTTCATTTGACTCAAACAAACCATGTTTGGCTAACTTTTCCAAATTTTCAACACTCTAAAGATTATTATTCATTGTTGGATTTGTCATCACAATTTACAAACAAAGCACTAAACTTCCACATGAATAATGATTGTTTGGTTACTGTAATTAGCAAATTAACCCTAAATATCCACTCTACTAATAATTGTTTGTGCTTCATCCCACTTGTCACCACAGGTCACAAATAAAACATTTTGACATTTTTTTGTGTACTTCATCTGACTTTATGCAACAAGTTACAAACAAACACTAAATAAGTGTTTGTTGGTACTTGATCTCTCAACATGCAATCAAACCCTAATCATCCACAGTTTGCATTTCTTTCCCATAATTTGCAACAAAAAATGCTTTAACAATGTTTGTTCCAGAATTTGCTAAAAAAAAAAGCACTAAATGTTTGTTTGCACTTTGTTCATCCACTGTATCAGTGTTTGTATTTAAAACAATGTCACCACATGTCTAAAAATAAAAAATATTGATATAAACTAAATAACATTAACTAAACATTGTTGACTTGTCACTGCAAACAAACAAAATGCTAAATATCTTTTTAAACAGTGTTTGTTTTTACGTGACTTCTCACCACAACTTGTAAACAAAATGTTTGTTTGTACTCCACCAT
Organism: Carassius auratus; assembly: GCF_003368295.1. Taxonomy (NCBI): domain Eukaryota; kingdom Metazoa; phylum Chordata; class Actinopteri; order Cypriniformes; family Cyprinidae; genus Carassius; species Carassius auratus. The sequence continues at coordinate 2,687,469 of NC_039289.1, forward strand.
TTGTTCAACATTAAATATCTTTGTGCTTTCTTCATCTTTGACATAGAAATGAAAAAACTTTCTTCATCAACATTTTGCAAACAAAATAGCCGTTTAGTTTTCGTCTACCCAGTTCCCAAACAAAACATTAAATACCCACTTTAACAACATTTTGTTCGACTTGTCCACTCAAGTGCATGTTTAGCTTAAAGGAAAATAAATATCTGTTGACAATAGCCACAGTTTTGCTTGTTGTAAATTTGAAATAGACACACTTGGAGGAAGAGACAGTCAATCTAATCTACATTTATTGTTGTATATGTGTACAGAGTTGTCGTGTGGCGGCCTCATTCCTCTTTATCTGTCAGACTTCAAAACACATGCTGTGCATAATGTGTGCTGATGGAGGCAGGTTAGGAGCCCAGAAACGTGTGTGTGCGTGATGCATGTTGAGAGGGGAGGTTAAAGGGGTTGTGTCTGGGTGTGTGTGTGAGTGTTTTGACAGTAGCACTGCTACTGTGTCTGGGTTAGAGTTTCACCATCTGAATTTCCCTCAGGTAAACAAGGCATGCCTCCCCTATCCAACACAAAGCCTGCATCAAACCCCTCACACAAACACTACTTTATATGATTTCTTCATGAATTCTGCGTTATGCTTTCACTATTATTCAAATAATGCAGTACTTGCTTGGTTCACGTAGTAAGATTGCTATGATAATATGGGTTATTTGTTTAAAAATCACATGGATTTCAAATATTTTTAAAGCGGATGATACAGTATGGTAACACTTAGAACCGTTATAAAAAAATGCATTATAAAGGTAGTTTTAATGCATTAATAATGCTTCGTAATACATGTTATAATGAATTGTTTTATCTCTTGAATAATTGTAACCACAGTTATAAAACATTATAATACTTCTCTATTCATTTGAAACGTTTAATGCATTATAACACAGGACAAACAAACCGTAAAATATTATAATGCATTTTAATTTTGGTTACAAATTATTTATTAAAAAGATATATGCATTACAATGTCAATTATAAATACCTTTATAATGCATTATACGTATAGTGTTAAAAGAATAACAAGAGTGGATATATAGTGCTTTGTTTGCTTATTTTATTGGCGAGTCGAATAAAGTACAAATAAAAAAACAAACAAACAAAGCAAAAACACACAAATATCATCAAAGTGGATATTTGTAGTGTTTTTCTTTTTAACAAATTCTGTTGTGAATTCAAGTGAAGTACAAACAATAAACATAAAGCAGTTACTTAGCATTTTGTTTACAAATAGTAAACAAAAGATAAAAATAGTTTTTATAGCATATATATATATATATATATATATATATATATATATATGTATGTATGTTAAAATTCTCACCATGATATTAAAAATGTTGAAAATTTAGAGCATATATTTAGTGCTTTGTTCCAATAGGGATCAATTCTCACTATTAACGACAACTTCTGCCACAGTAACTTCCTAATTTGCTGCTTATTAATAGTTATAATAGCAAGGTAGTTGTAAAGTTTAGGTATGGGGTACGATTGAGGGATGTAGAAAATGGTCATGCAGAATTAGGCATGAATTTGTGCTTTATAAGTATTAATAAACAGCTAATATGCTAGTAATAGGAATGCTATTAAGTAGTTAATAGCGCTAAGGGGTCACTAAACAATAGTGTTACCAAAATAGTTAAAACAGACCATTTTTTAGTTTGTTTGACTTCTAAACACAATTTACAAAATACAAACCAACATTATTGGAACAAATATTTGACATTTTGTTTGCAAATGGACTATTCAAACAAAAAATGTTCAAATGAAACTTTTGTGTATCATAGTGACGTGTCAGTCGAAGTAAAACCTGACCGTGGGTTAATTTGTGCCAAAAATGTGTAGCGTTCCTAGATGTGATGTAGAAGCATTTGTGAGTCCATGATACTTTATTTCTGTTGCTCTTGTTCTGGCTAACCTTGTAAATGTCCATCTGTGGAAAACTATTTATTCTCTGCAGTCTCTCTCTGTGCTGGTGTGACATAAAGTGACAGAATGCTTTAGTGTGACAATGATTTCAGCTTTACAAAATGTCACAGTTCTGCTCTCTTTCCCTCAACACACCTCTACGTGTGTGTGTGTGTGTGTGTGTGTGTGTTTGTGGAAAATGAGAGCAGAGATCTGGCTTGTGGCAATTTTGCCACACACACACAAACCTGTTCTGTGATTAGAGCAGTAAGCAGGTAACTGCAGTATAATGCATTGTATAAATTGCATGAGTTGCATAAATTTTAATTTTGGTTTCTATTCCAATTTTATTTTCTCTTTCTAAATGAGTTTACTTTACACACTTTCAGAATAAGGGTAGTAAATCAGACATAATTATATGCAAACTATTTCCTTACAAAGTTCCCTCGCTGTATTCAAATTAAATACATGAGGGCAGAGAAGGGTCTTCTGTGTACCGGCCGAACTGACAACCCCTGGAGCTGCTACGCGGCGCTCTGCACAAATTAAACTGACAGCAAGTTTTTCCACAGAAACCATAAAGTCCTGACAAGCATAGAATTGTGTTATGTGCAGTTAGGCTGTTTCAACTGAGAAATAACACTCTTATATGTTTTCAGTGGTGTTTAATCCTACTAAAATGATGTGACACCGCTTCTAAATCTACAACATGAAATGAGAGCGTACTGTAGTTTTATTCCTGAATTAACCACTGCTTCTTATTGAATAAAAAAATGGTAGTGTGACCAGTATAGTCCGATTTTGAATGAAAACATCTTTAGAGCTAGTTTTTAAATCAAAAATATACAGTGCGACATGTCTAGTACGGATCCTGAATGAAATGATTCTTATGAGATGACTAGTTTTAGCGAATCAGATCATTCGAATGCAGCCAGTATAGTTCGATTCCCGAACAAATCCCTCTTTATGAACCCGTTCTTTTTAGTGATTTCAAAAGATGCAGCACAGCTAGTCCAATTCGTAAAAAGTCCATCTCTTGATCCTGTTTTGTGAATCAGAAATATACAGCACAAAAGCGGTATAGTCTGGATCGCGAATTAACTGACTCTTATGGGTTTGGTGAATCATGTACTTATAGCACGGCTAGTGTAGTTTAATTTATGAATCATAATTTATGAACTTGTTCATTTTAGTGGTGCTGCAGAGTCGGACTCCCAAACGCATAACAATATGATTCAATTATTTTTAATTAATCAAACACATTTAGCATGACCAGTGTAATTAAATTTTGAACGAATCAGTCTTTTGTAAAATCAAAAATAAACAGTATGACCAGTTTAGACCCCGACCGAATCACTCTTAGTAGTCGTCTCTTTAGTGAATCGCATAGTGCGACCAGTGTATTTTGATTCACTTTTATGAACCAGTTCTTTTTAGGAAATCAAAACAGAAATCTGTTTCTGAATGAATCACTCTTAGTGAATCGAAACAGACTTGCTGTAAAGTTATATTTTTTGGCTTTCAAGGCTTGAATTTGTTCTCACTGGTTGTCCATGGTACATTCTGTAATTAAACATGCACATTATGAATTTTGTCATGTGTTTGTATAAATAAGTACTATTTGAATAAAAAAAAGCGAACTACAATAAATCATTAAAAAGTATGTAAATATGTTTATTTAAGAAACTTAAGTGTTCCATGCATGCTTTTGGCAGAATAACTCGAGTTAAATCCCAAAATGTTGAATTTTAAGCCAATATGTCATCCATAAATCCAAGAACTGAGGGCATTCTAGTGGCACAGCTTGAACAGATGACTGCATATTTCAGTCCAGAGGTGACCAACGTAAACTTTCATCGGCTGCGAACCTTCAGCCAGCTCTACGCACATCACACAAACACCTGCTAAATCTCCCCGAGAACGCAAGAGTTTCTTGTCAAGGGTTAAACAAGTCTGGGTGTGGAAAGAGAGTGTGGAATGTGGCTCTTTCTCTTTTCAGCCTTTCATCAGTGAAGCACATGTTGCTGAGGGGAAAGATTACAGTAAAGACTCGTTTCCTGTCAGTCAGCTTTGGTTCAAAGACCCGCTGCGGTTACACTTTTATTTGCATAGGGCGAAGAGAAATTACAATTGCGCCATTTGCCTGTAATGACATGGAAAGTTCGTTTTTCAGCTTTGCGAAACCAGCATCAGGCTTGTCCCGGAAGTTCTCCAGCAGCTCTGCGGCGCTTGGGAGTTTTACGGGCGACAGATGCAGTCGGTTCCCTCAGTGAGCGACTGTCGCGCTCCTCCGAGGGCTGCAAAATCAAATCAGGCGAGTTAATGAGGCTTCAACAGCCCCTCGCCATCTTTCCTGAGAGAAGAAGAGAGGGAGGACGAGAACTGAAACGGCCCGGGAAAAGTGCTGATTCTTGGCACTGGGGCGCTCTGAGTTTGATAGGGCAGGAATAAAAGGCCCAGTTTCTGACTCATACGTTTCTGCTACGGACCAGAAATATGAAAAACTATTAGAGTGACCTCAATACATGCTCCAGTCTGGAAATTGACAAGCCAAATGCCCATTTTACTACTGTAATGTGACTTATTTATTTATTTATTTTTGCATAAAACTGGATAATGGTTGTGGAGAATGTGGGCATTTTAATGTTATCAAACTATAGTTTGGAAATGGACAAGCTAAATACCCATTTGACTACTTTTATATGACATTTTTGCATAAAACATGATAATTGTGGTGGAGAATGCAGGAATTTTAATGTTATCCATCAAACATTGATTTTATTTCGATTACATGGCCATTACAAAATGAGAATGGACAAAGAAGGAGGAAATCTACTCTTTTTTTCTGCACAAATGCACTCAGAAGCAGCTAAATCCATTATTTGTTTTACATACTGTGTGTCCTAAAGCTTAAAATTGTCCTTTGGACTCCAGTTTCCAGAGTGATGAGGAGGCAGATATAATCATATACAGTTTAATATCTGCTGCAGACAAATGCCAAGTGATTAAGATTCTGAACACGATTCAGATTTGAACTAGCGCCGCTCCCATGTCGCATTTTCTGAGACTCGAGCACAGCAGGCGACGGCTCTAAATTAGGATTCTTCCACACGCTCCTGTTTATATCGCTCAGATTTTTTGGCTCTGAAATATCTGGCCTTGGTATATCTTCTGTAATCATTTGTTACTGTTGTTTTTTGTTGAAAAATAATAATTTGCTGATGGATGATAGAAGTTGGCATTCCAGATTCATTTTGGTGAATCAGTTTGCTCATTTTAATGAATGATTCATTGCATCATTGAGCTCAGAAGTATTCCTTGAAGTCTCTGCTTTGCATTCTAAGTCATCTTGCTTGCAACCAGCTAGAAACTCTTAGCAACTACAAAGCAACACACTGAAAGAAACGCTCAGAATGCCTTAAAAACAACGAAACATGCCTAAAACCACCCAAAACACCACATAGTAACATATAATTTTGATAATGTAGTCAACGATACGATATAATAAAGATTCATATGAACCAATGCAATACGATACAATACGATACAATGAAAAGAAATGATGCCATGCAGTTCAACATGGTACAGATAGTTCGCTTTTATTTCTCTGGTTCATGTAATTATTTGGTGGAAGACGCAGCTCTATAAAATATGAAATATTTATAAAATATTCAATATCGGTCACTTTCTAAATAATAAAAGTATAGTGCATCTACTAATAATTATGTATAAATAAAAAAATTTTTTTTTTTACCAATGCAAATATGTTAGAAACGATGCATCGGGAAAGAAATGGCAACTTTTATCCTATGCGCACTTTTTTAAATCGATGCATTGCATCGTTAACCTTTATGCCGATTCACCGATGCGAATCTTACCATCCCTAATACATATCTGTCATTTATTTCTAGAAATCTAGATTTCGGATTGTTTATCATTTCTTTACGCCCCAACTAAAGTTCCTAACAGCATTCAGTTTGGCTGGATCGATAAAAAGCTCTTCAAAGCATCTTGTTTGCGAATTGTAAATATTACGTTCTCAAGATAAACACTTCTATTAATCTGTGAGCTCGTCCAAAGTTTCTAGCAAATGTAAATTAATTAAGTCTAGAAAGGATACAGCTACGGTCGGATTGCCCTACTGGGCATGCGCTCATCCATATTGCATCATTTTATACTCATGCTGAACAACAATTAGTTACTGTGTTTGCATTATTGTAAGGTTATGTTTAGGGTTGGGGTAGGTGTAGACTTTAATAAAACCACAGATAGCTTTTTTCATTTATTGTTATTTTCGCGGCTATCCCTTCTAGCCACATAAGTAAGTAAAACCTAGTTCACGCTACACGACTTTAAACGCTGAGTGATGATAATGCTGCAGGATGCGGCTCCCGTGTGACCCACACATGGCAAAGACCTGCTGACCTGTTCGTCTCTGCGCCTACATGCCAGATGGCGGCTGGCTGCTAGTGATGCAGATGCATGAGTGAATATCTGTGAGTCTTTAGAGAAAGAGAGAGAGAGAGAGAGAGAGAGAGCGCCTCTGGCACAAACCTCACTCACTCTATTTCAGCTCTGTTGTGAGGACACGTCAGTCTTCAGGGAGATGCGCTGGGCCTTCAAACACATTCGCCCTGTCTAACCTTCCTGTGCAGCGACATTGACCTCATCTGACAGATTCCTGCTCTTTTAGTACCCTGCCACTACTTTTTCTTTCTCTCTTGATCTGTTGTTGTTTCCTGCTGTTTTTGTCTGCAATTGCTCAGTGCCATTAAAATTTAAAAACATATATGTTATTGTTTTTTAGCACAGTTCACTGAATAAAATATCTAAGGACCCTTTTCATGAGACTGTGATGACGCATTTAATGGTCATCAGCATCATAAATCCTCAAAATGGTGCACATTTATAACACTATTCTTGGTGTTATATATCATTTGCATTAAACCACAAAAAAGAAAAAAAAAACTGCTAATGCAAGGGTGATTCTAATGCAGCGTCTATAGGAAGAATGGTCAATTTTACATGGTTCTCTCTTCTGACTGCCGTTATCTGTCTCTCTCAATTTTGTTTCCTTTTATTGAATGTTATGAAAACACTATAAAGTTTTTATTTTGATATTTGAGCAAATGGGAATGCAAAAAAATATATTTCTGGTTCTCTCCCATTCACTGCTCTTCAAGTTAACCCAACTATGAAGATACGACTTCCGCTGCTGAGAAACCCGAAAGATAAGTGGCACAGCTGCAGAGTACCGTGCGTTTGCGTTTGCTGACACCTAGCGGACGCTACCTGTCAACGCGTGCGTGATTGTGACGCAATCGACCAATGCGATTTCAAAACAACCGCCGAAGGCTGACAGAGGAAATTATTAACGGATTATGACATTTTATAATGATGATAATAACAATAGTATGTGTAATAATTATAATATATTTTCAATGTACTGAATATAAAATCATGACAATGGAACTATAAATAAAAATAATTTATTGTACTTTCTGTCATTGGACTACCACTATGTGTATATGTGTGTGTGTGTGTGATAACATCTATTATTTGTATAATTTTATGTTATTAATTAAATATGCATTTAATGGTAATAAATATTACACAACTAACATTTAATATGTTATTATGTAAATATGCATTTAAAGTTTATATATATATTTATGATGTTATAATACCGTTATCATTTAAAATAGGACCCTTTTTTCTTTCTTTTTTCCTAATCCTTTTTATTATTATTATTTATTTTTAGTTTTTGTGATGTTTCGCGGCTTTTGTGCTCTACAGGGCTCCGTCATGACGTCATGACGTCCGGCGTGCGGACGTGATTAGAGTCTCGTGCCGAGTGCCGACAAACAGGGTAAGTCGAGAACACGCTGTCCTTTACCTTAAAAACATTTTTAAATAACGACAAACGACGACTAAACCCGTGTCATGTATGTCTATATGACCAGAAGAGTGTGTCGATCACAGTTTGACGCACAAGTCTCGTTTTAATAGTTCTTAAATCGTGTTTGAAGGGAAAGCGAGTGGATCATGACAGTGAAGTGTTTGTTTTGGTTTGAGGCGCTTACAAGCTGATTTATGTTGTGAAGAAAAACATAATCAACCTCAGCTACAATCTTTCGTACGCGTTTAACGTTACATGTCTAAACAGATTTTGACATTTATCGTGTCGTTAGTTTTATTTTTTGTCAATTTCAGAAGAGTGTCATTTAAAAAAAACAAATCAAGTTTTATACAGTTTAACATAGAAAAGCTGGCTCAAATAATGTCTACTATGAGAACCTTAGTTTATTTAACAAATCTACGTTTCTTTTAACGTATATATTTATTTTTATATATATTACAATCTATATTACAATTATTGCACTTGTTGATTAGTATTATTGTGGTCATCATTATGATTGTCCTTTAAATAAAAAGGTTTAGTTCTTAAAACGCATGTTTGATCTGTTTGTTTGTTTGTTTGTTTCAGGTTACAGTGAAGTGGAGCTTTGCACACATTATGGCGAGTGTAAGTGTCTCGCTGACAGCTTCTGGAGTTCTTCGTGTGTGTGTGTGTGTGTGTGTGTGTGTGTTGTAATGCTGTGTGTGTGTGTTTTATTAATGCAGGTGCTGTGCAGGAGGGTCCGACAGGTGAGTCAGTCGTCTGTGGTTCACACACTGGCTCAGAGGATCGTGGCTGTCAGAGGTTTTTCAGCCGCAGGCTCGTCTGGATCAGATGAGCCGTATATAGCTGTACCATCTCAATATTCAGGTGTGTAATGTACGTAATGTTTATCATGAATGTTTCAGTTACATGATTTTTCATTTTACATGAGTTTTACATGATTTTAAAGGGTCCAATTATATATATATATATATATATATATATATATATATATATATATATAAGTCATCACTTGAAGTAGATCAAAACCTTTCATCAAAGTTGTCCTAAAATTAAAATGTATTCTTGTCTAAGGACAACTTTGATGAACTTTTTTGATTCACTTCAAATGTTGACGTTATATATGTGTGAATATATATATATATATATATATATATATATATTAGGGGTGGCATGGTTCGCTGAAAAAAAAAAAAAACCGTACCGTTCGGTTCACCACACACAGTATGCGCTGGGACCGCGGCTCAACTTAAATCCAAAGCATCTGTAATGTGGTTTAGCAGTTAATATACGTTTCTGTTGATGGATGCGCATTCTGGATTCCCAGACATTACAACAATAGCGATGAGAGAAAAAAAAAACCCTGGACAAACCATTCACTCTTGATCAATGTGAATGACTTTTACTGGAATATGAGCTGTCATTTATTCTGTCATCATCCGGGTGCTGAAAGCGCGCAGTGAGAAGATTTGTGCATGCGCTCATCCGAAGCGTGCAAACCCGCGCCTCAGAACGTGCTCAAATATAAGCTCTCTCTGAAGTATTGTGTTTAAATGGACAAATTCAGACAAAAATTATGTCAAAATGCCGTTTTGGTAAGTATCCTACAGCAGACATAGCCGGCTGAACGCAGGCCACTGTATCAGTGCATTCTCTTAAAGTGACAGTCTTTATATTAATAGAAACCGCAACAACAAAGAAATCACTCACTGCTCTTGATTAAAAAGCTTTTATAACTTTAATAAAGAATTATCTTTAATTTATATAGTCCAATATGCAATGCTGTTTTACATTTGATTACTTTATTTAATTTCTGTACCTTAAAACTTATGAAATCACTTTTTATTGTTTGTAATTATCAGAATATTTTTCCAACGGTGGGTTGAAATGAAAGTTGATGTAATGGTGTGTAACAGGTCCTAGAACAGTGTGGCCAGATGAAACCATGGGTCCGTTTGGGCCTCAAGATCAGCGGTTCCAGCTGCCAGGCAATGTTGGTTTCGACTGTCACCTGAAAGGTACCGTATTACAGATGAAAGGGCCAGTCCACAGGACAGTCCCGGACGTTTTAACCTCCCCATCCGGCACAGAGAGACACGAGTTCATCCTCGCTCAGTTTGTTAATGAGTATCAGGTAAAAATCTGTTTGGAAATCATTCGATTCTTCAGTTGTGTTGTTTGTTCCTGCTCTGAGGTGTTCCGTTTGTTCAGGGTAAAGAAGCGTCTCTGACGGCGCAGAGAGTCAGTAAAGCTGAACACTATTTCAGTCAGTCAGATGTGGAGTGTACAATGCATTCCTGCCCAGAGCTGCTGAAGAAAGGTACTGCATCTCACAGAACATGTCAAACATCTTCAAGGTTACAGGTAATGAGCTAATCGTTGTTGTGTGTTTCCAGAGCTAGAGCTGTTTTTCCCAGTGCTCCCTGCGAGTCCCATCACTGTCGTCAACGTAACACAGAAGCAGCGAAAGATGGACACAGAGGATCAGAACAAAGATCAGCAGGAGCTACTAGATAATGTGAGTCTGACTGAAAACTTCAATGACGCAGCATTATTCATTATATATACATTGCACTATTATAAATGATGTACTTTTATATAATTTTCAGTTATGACATTAATGCATTTTGTTAATTGTAAAATCATCATTAATTTAATAGATTTTTATATGCATTATAAATTATAATACTGTAAATATAAAGTATATATAGTAGATAAATTTGATATTTTTTGCATTTACATTTCATTTTAGATTTTTTTAAAGCAGACTTCAATTGATCGCAATTGCTGTATTACGATCACCAATATAATAAAATATACATTATTATATTAGTAATATTAATGTATATGTATATTAATTGCCTTGCTACATTTTATGATATATTTAATAAAATTTACATTTATAAAGTATATATACATTATAATATGTATATTGCATTGTTAATCATTTTATTTTATATTTATTTTATATTTTTATGCTGATTTTAATTGAAAATAACTGTTTTACAGTTAAAATCAATGAAAATAAGACAAATATATGAATGCATTACAGCAATGAGATATTATTTAAATACTTGACTGTCCTGAATATACTGAATAAAAAGACAACGTTCATATGAAATAGTCATTAATATTTTGCTCTCCAAGGCTGCATTCGTTAACAAAATACCGTAAAACAGTAATATTGTGAAAGATGACCATGATTTGAATAGATTTTGAAACATAACATTTCTGTGATCAAAGCTGAATTTTCAGCATCATTCCTCCAGTCTTCAGAAATCCTTCTAGTGTTCAGATCTCCTGCTCAAGAAACATTTCTGATTAATGTTGAAATCAGTTGTGCTGCTTGATATTTTTGGGGTTGAAACTAAGATACATGTTTTGTCTTTCCTGTCACTTTGTCAATTCAACGCACTATTAATTTAATAAATAAGTGTTATTTAAATGTCTGATTGCAGTTTGTCAGTGGTGCTAAAGAAATCTGCTTCATGTTGTGGAGAGGAGGATACTGGGCCGATTTCATCAGTCCACTGTCAGGAAAAGCTGTAAGTACCTTTATCTGTCCAAACAGATGCTCATGGCTCAAAGATTCATGTACATTTGTCTACAATTGACTTAGAATATTTACAACTTCTGAAAAACCTGTTTTCTGTTGCAGTTTTTTGGTGATCAGGCACCGGACTCTATTCTACAGCAAGACGTTGAGCGTCACGCTGGCTTTCACATCGAGGACCGGGCGTCATGTACGATCATACGGCACGTCTTAACAGGGACGTCCACGTGTGTCCTAACGCTGATCACTAACGCACCTTCCAACAGTCTGATCATGGAGAAACTTCAGGGACACGCCAGCACTTCAGAGGACAAAGACTGACGGACGTTATCTGCCAACAAACTGTCTCTTATATAACAGAGCTTTGAATACAAAACTGTTGGTTGGAGTTTTGGAGAAAACACAGTAGAAATGCACATTTATTTATCAAATATGAACACTTAGAATAAAGTAAACTCAGTAAAACATTTAAATTCAGGTGTGAAACCACATGGTGCTTTACAAAACATCAGCCTTTGAGAGAACGTATTGCTGGTAGAACGTCATCTAGAGTCGGGACGTCTGAAAGAGAGGAAACAACTCAACTAGTGCCACAATACAACAGTACTGTTTTAGGACATTAAGTCATCTGTGCTTCATGATTTTAGTGCGCTAGAATACTAATGCATGAACTTTTCAGTTCAGTTTGGCTGACTCTTGTCTTGTTGAATGTGAATAAAGTTTGTTCTCACCCAGAGTTCGCAGGAGTTCCAGGATGAACGAGTGGAAAACTGGAAAGAATTCCTCATGTTCCTTCAGCTTTACAATGATACTGTGAAATACAAACAGCACTAGTCTGTTCACTTACATTAAATCAGCATCAGTCTCCAGATGAACGACGGAGCCTTTTTGTGTCAGTTGGTCCTGAAAGCCCACTTCTTCAAACTGACATTAAACTTAAGCAATTACAAATTCTCAAGAGATAAATGTTAATATATATATTTTTAAATAAACCATTCTTTAATAAACTGAACCAATAAATGGTTTAAATGTATACACTTTACAAGTAGATTCAATTAGGATAAATGTACTTAATGAACCAAACTTGTAAATGTTAACTTCTACATTTAAATTGTATAATTTAAGTTATTATTTAAAAAATCTGATTCCTAAGTAACTTAGAATAGCAATTGCTTTAAAAAAAAAAAAAAGCTTTAAGTAGGATTAACTAACAGCAATATTGATTGCTGACGTTAGAAAATGTATGCAAAGTAAATGGATTATACCTATTATTAACAAATGTATTATTATTTTGATGCATGGAATTAAATGTTAAAATTAAATCATAAAATAATGAGCAAAACTTCTGCATGTCATTTTGTACCTACATTTAACATTTCAAGTTGTATAAATTTATGATGAAAGAATATGATTTAACAACAGAATTATATATTTAAATTAACATCCACATCAGTAAATGCTGTAAAAGATTGTTCATTGTTAGTTCATGATACCTATGGCATTAACTAATAATAACGTATTTCGTATTCTCTTCTGATGGTTGCTATAATTCTTTCATTAGGTTCAATATTTCATGCAATGTATCAGGTGTCAAAAAAACTTAACATTATTCGTATTTTAAAGTATGTTTAAATATGTAGACATTTTAATACATGAAGAATACATTAATTGCATACAATAAATATAAAATTAAACCAATTCCTAAAGCATTTAACAAACTGCAGAGTTTTAAGTAAAAAAAAAAAAACGTATCTAATAGAATAATAATTAAAAAAAAAAACGTATTAAAAAATGTTCTTTGATATGTTTGCCTATTTGTGATTTGAACTTTAATGAAAATCAAGGAACTGTGGAGGTTACTAAATTCTTGAAATATTAACAAACATTTAAAAACAATTACTGCATTAACTGATGTTTACAATTTAAAACTTCTTTTAAAATGTTATAGTACCATTTTACAGACATTAGAGCACAAAGACTTGGAGAGATGGACGAACCTGTCAATGTCACTGCTTTCCAGAAGGCTGCAGAGCTCGTGACCTGCGGCGTTTCCTGTCTGCGACACGATTGCGCCGACCTTGTTGACGACCTCGCTAGGTGGCGCTTTATCATCTAGATACAACATCATCAAATCAGAGATGAAGAGGAAAGCTGCGTGTCATACAGGTGTGCTTCATAATCCTCGATCTCAATACCCAAATCTAGAACGTCTCGGAGATTCCTCATGGCGTTGCTCATCTCGCCCAGCTTAGTGTAGACCTCGTTCATGCGAGGATAGATTCCTGTCAGCGATGGGGTGTCGAAGAGTTTCTGGAAGTGGGCGACCATGGACTCCAGGGTGTGTCTGGTGGGGCTCCGCAGAACCTGAGGAACATCGTGAGCATCTTCAGATGATGGATTACTGAGAACACTAAGGGAAACGGTGCTTTCAGGAGAAGTACCTTGTCATCTGATGCCGTCTCATCGAGTAGCGTGTCGACGATAAGCATCAAGTCTTCCAACCGCACGGGATCCGAAGGAGCGGGGATGCTGCGCTCTGGCTGCCATGGCAACAACCTCTTCTCCAGTCGGATGAGGGCACGATGAAGGTCCTTGTGAACCAAACAAATCACATTCAAACCCTTTCAGTTACGGTGCAGTCACATCTGGGGAATTTCTGTGTGAGCTTTGCTTCATTCATCACACTATTGACAGTATACATTGTACCCTTTTATTTAATTGTTTACAATTTTGGCAAAATTTTGTGGTCGAAACTGACAACCTGTGCATAACAGCCTTCCAAATTCATAATCTGAATTTAATCGCAATTTAAATACATTACAATACAATACGAGTAGTATTTTTTTTTTTTAAGTGAACATTCTGGTAGCCTGGACTTCTATTGAAATAACTGAATTTTATTTGCAGAAAAGGTTTGCAAATTGCGCAATTTTTGCTAAATTGCGAATTTTTGATCATTTTAACAGGATTGGTGCAACAGGGAACTTCGCTTGAAAGTGAAATATTTCACCACAGGTTCAACCATTTACGATCTCACAGATTCCAAATTAGATCACTATATTTTGTCTAGAAAAATTCACAGAAATTTTAATTAAACATAAGATGTGTTCACATTTACCACTGTTCTGTGAATTGTTGTTGGTTAAACAACCATTTCAGTGAGAATCTATGCAATCAGGAACTTTGCTTGTTGGTGAAAGATTTCCCAATGCAGATTTTGCAACGGGTTCAACTGTTCCCTATTAAACTGACTGAATTGTAAACGTGACCGCACCTTTAGTTAAATTCATTGCCCAATGATTAACCCGGTGTTACCAACTTACTTCAACTGTTCCCGATTGCATGCGTTCTCATTGAAATGACTGAGCTTCACCCATGAAAATTCGTAAAACGTAAAATATGACCACATATTAAGATGAATTAAAATATCAGCAAATTCTTGTTAATCGATATCATAGAAATATATAAAGTAGGGTTACTTCCAAACCAAACAGATTTCTGCTGGTCGATGTGCCGAATCCACATAACCAATTTGAACCAGTTCTTGAATTTAGTATAGATTCCTACAGAAATGGAATCCCACAAACAAATTACCATGCAGTGCGAAATGTGCAAACATCAGCAAAACTTTAATTGCAAAAAAGGTCCATTGTCTATTGTTGATAGTGTAGCGATGTATGAAGCACTTCTCACACAGAAGTCACCTTCAAACTAATCGGCCTCAACTTAAACATTTTGAGAAATCTACGAAATCTCAAGCAAAGCTCCAAATGTGTGGATTCCCATTGAAATTACTAAATTTCCAAAATTTCCATTGCCCAAAGATTTGACGCACTGCTAGAGAGGTCAGTTGTCGGCTCCAAACCTCCAGGGTGGGAACAATCAGCTCAAACTCCGCCTCCCTGCTGAGCTCTAGGTTGGTGTGCGCACGCTGCCTCAACAAACCCAACGGCGCCCTGGGATTGGTCAGGACAGCGGTGATGTCATGTAGTATCTGCAGAGAAAATCACATTTATTGTAATGATGTCAGAAAGGCATTGGCTACATTCCGAATGGAACGCTCATTACATCAAGTTCAATCTGCACAGTTTATTGTCAAAAGGTCAAACTTTTAATGCAAATTTTACAGTATATGGAATGCTTTGGGAAACGGTTTTATATTATATTCTATTTCTATAATAGTATGCTAAAAAAAAAGTTGTATGCTATCCTGAACTGTGATAAATCTCACCTTTTCCAGCTTGAAGGCAGATTCGGGTTGTTTACACTGAACTTTCACTGCAGAAATGAGATGACTGACATCGTGCACATTGAGTTCCTGACAAACATCCTGAAAAACATCAGACCACACGCCAACCTCTACAATCAGATTTTCTTTTGTTAACTGAGATACTATTATAGCTTTTATTCATATCTTGAATCGAACAAAACCTAACTACAATAACACTGATTTAAAGCAGGTTTGCGGATGCAATCATGCATCTTCACGTACCATAAGGAGTCTCTTGCAGGTAGAAGCATCCAGGTACTGGATGCTGGTGTTATTCGTGTTGAGCATCTCTGCCGAATCCTGCGATTTGAGTGCTTGAGATGGTCTGTTTAAACAAGGGATTCATCATTAGCTTGATCCGAACTGAATTAGAGGAACTGTGTTCACTCATTGCAGATCTTACCTGATGTTGCTCTGCTGGATGATTCGATCCAAGCGTCTCAGCTGCTGTTTGCAGGTCTTCAGTTCTTTAATGGTGGGTCTAAAGTGTGTAACATTAAAAACATAGTCACAAACAAACAAAAAAACTAATATTAAAGGCTCCAAAAATCCGCTATCAACCTGGACTCCAGATCTTCTTTTAAGCGCTGGATTTCAGTCCTGAGTTCTTCTCGCTGTGCTTTGGTCTCCTTCAGCTGCTCCTGGTATGACTAGAGCCAAACAGAATCACGTTTACATGTCCAGATCGAGAACAGAAATCAAACATCTGTCACTGAAGATACCTTCAGAAGGGCCTTGTAGTTGGAAGACGCGTCGGTGGTGTCTTTTTCCACTGTGGATCTGATCTTCTGGGAGCTTGAGGAGTCCTTCTCTCCTGAGTTGCTTTTATATATTCTACAGAAGAGGTGAGACTGATGTGAGAGGAATTTCCATTAATAAATACAAATTTTAATCATTCATACACTTACTTCAGTTCACTCCGTAGCTGTTGCATTTGGGACTCGTACATGTCAACGAGGTCCAAAATCCTTCAGAGAAGCAAAAACAGCATCAGCTTTCACAAGCACAGTGAAAAAACGATTACTGGATGACAATTTAAAAATAAGTAAATATATACATATTTATAAATAATTTTTGAACTTGGAAAAATTCTACAGTCAGAAAATATAAGGTTCTCATAAATAAATAAAATATTTGCACAAGGCAGGTAGGTTACTTCTAAACAGCAAATAAAAAAAATTATGAAAATTCTAATTTAAATAACATATATTAAAATAATTACCGATAATAATAAATATATTAAGTGACATTTTGAATTAAATTCTAACAAATAATAATAATAATAAAAAATAGTGATAAAACTATTTAGGGACTTATAAGTTTTTCTATAAAAGTATAGAAATATGGTCCTCAAAAAGAGTGATTTTGAATCATTTATAAATTATTTTTTATTAATTGCCCAATGCAAAGTTGCCTTTGACTAATGTCTCAGTTGTAGATAATTACTAAAAGAAATTCGGATTTGAATTAAATAATAAATAGAAAAAAAAAATGGAAGTGAATCAAAAAAAAAAAAAATGTAAATAAATAACAATATTCAACAGAACATCTCCTGTAACTTTCTATAAATGACTTTTAACCATTTCCATGACTCAACATGCGGTTAAACAAATAAAACAGCAGTGATTATAACTGATGATCCTCTCCGTCACTCACTGCTGGTCGCTGGTGGAGTTGAGTCGGGCTGATCCGCGGTGGATCTGTTGGAAGGCCTGGTTCTGTCGGGCCACACGTCTCTCCTCCTCCCTCACGGCGTACTGGAGCTTCTTCTGCAGCTGAGACACCTGCTCTTTCTCCTGAGACAGCTTCTGCTCCAGAGACTGACAGCGCTTCTGCAAACACACCACCAATATTACAGCTACAGATAACTAAAGCAAATCATGTCGTGCATTTAATACCTCGGCATCTCTCTTGTCCTGCTGCAGTTGCTGGAAATGGCTGTGCTGTTGGGCCGCTTTACCGATGTACGAGTCCTCGAGGTCTTGAACTCTGACCTTCACCCCATCTAGGACGCCCTCCAGCTCGGCAGCCCTCTGAGACTGACGGGCGGCTCGCGTCTGATGCCGCTGCGCTTCCTCTCTGAAAATGAGACGGGCATCTTTGCTGTATGCGAGTTTGTGCACTTCTTATTTCATGGGATTAGCCGTGCTGCGGAATGAGCCGGGAACATGTCTGTCCTGTCATTATGTTACGTTACAGCAGATGGGCTGCACACAAGGAGTTTGCATTATTGAGTGTCCTGACAGAAGAAATATGTCCAAGAGGGAGAAACCCCAAGTGCTAAACTATTTAAATATTAAAGAGTCGTTTGAATATCTACGCTGAAATGGAAATAAAGAGATACACATTCCAGCCCAAAATGCAATATATTTTGCACAAAGAAAACACTACTACTACTCTACTTTTGAGACCGTTGGGATTTATTTTATTTTGACGTTATTTTCATGACACCCAATCGCATTGTCCTCTGATATTCTCATTACCGCAGAACATAAACACTGTAATATAATAACACAAATATAAAAAATATAAAAACACTTCGTTGGTTCATCATTTTTCAAAGAAACAATCTACATAATTTAAAGTCAGTACCACATATTTAATGATGTATTAAAGCATTACAGTTTTTTTGTTTATTTATTTTTGCATTACGGTAATGAAAATGTACATAAAAAAATAATCTCACAGTGCAAACATTTGCAATGGCTCCAAAATATTCTTTTTATAAATTTAATATTTATTTAATTAGATTTTGGGGTGAAATGTGACTAGGAATGATTTAAATAACTTAATAAACAAAAATGAATTTTATTACAACCACAATGTATAAATCTCGATAAATTGTATAGCATGTATATTTTCATATAACTTTTTAAAATATTATTTTCATTATTTTAGAGTTATGATCAATAAACCATATTTTTTTGCCTGAATGCACTGTAAGTCACTTTGAATAAAAGTTTTTTTTTTTTTTTTTTTTACATATTCAGCCAACAATAATGAAAATTAGACCTTTAATTTGTCATGAACACAATTTCACAATAATAATAATTTATTTTCTTTATGCAATATATCATTTTTTATTTTTATATTTTTTTGAAAGAGGTATGACCCACTTTTCAACCTTGTGAAACCTGGTTTTGTCATAAACCCAAGATATGAACATAATAAAGACCTCAGCAGCATTAGAGGTATATTAAAGCATATTAGTTATGAATCGATGAAAGCTAGACTCACTTTAGTTGGCTGTTGGACTGAATGAGCTCTTGAATAAGACCTTGTCTCCTTTCAGAATCGGACAGCATAGTCTTCAACATCAGCCGTACATCAGATGCAGCCTTGCGCTCCAACAGAACCAACTCTACAGACAGCAAACAACATCAGTGTAAATACACCAACACAGAAATACTGGTCAACACTGAACACCAAAAAGCATTATTACTTAACCAGAAAGATGGCTATGATATACATAGCTATTTGAAACTGATAATTAAAAGCATAAATAAAAGTTCCCCAAATTAACTTAAATATAATATAATAATTACCATAAATACAAATTAAAAAAAACATAAAAAAATTATAATAAATATGGAAAGTGGTTTACAAATCATTTTAAAAATATTTGGTAGACTATAATATAAAAATAAGGTCGTCAAGAAACATTAAGTCTGACCGATGACTTCCAGTTGCTTGAAATTGCGCTTTCATTTATTTGAAAATATCAGTGATGCATTACCTGCGAGGTTCTTGTTCTCTGTTGGATCTGCAAAGGTGACCGGTTTGAACCCATGATGCTGCAGCAACCTGTTAACAGCGTCCCACTCTCTCTGCTCCTGCTGCAAGAGCATGCAACACGTTACAATCACATGCATTAATACCTGCAATCTCATCTCTAAACCAATGCATGCGGAAACATCAGAAATAACTGTTAAAATATCCATTTTTCAACCTGAAACTGATTGTAGGTCCACAAAAACACGTATGTTTTGTCTCTGGACTGCAGTGCAGCAGTCAAAGCTCTTCTTTGCATCTTTATCTATTCCAATTACTCATAAACTACGAGCTAGAACACTAATTTAAGCATTTTATCAGGTCTCTGTCCTTTCCTCTGACCAGATCAGCTCTGCAAACCCCCTCTATCCATCCACAACAGGTGGAGGGAACTGACACAGATCAGATTACTATCCCTCCTATCTGAAAGAACAATAAGGAACACTTCCACTTGATGGAAATAGAGACGGCTCACCTGCTCCATCATGATCTGAGAGCCTGTAAGAAAACATATGCATGTAAATACTGTACAGTTCAGTGTAATCCATTTAAAGACATGTATTGATTAAAGTCACATGAAGTTGGCAGGTTAGTCAATTTGTATATCGACTTGATATGATATTCAATCATATTTGATTGAGAATACCATGATATTAGCATGCTATATGTGAACTTAACCTATGAGAGTAACATTACCATGTTTAAATGAACAAAGACTTCCACCATGCTACCATACTACCATACTATGCTACACTGGGGAGCTTAATAAGGCACTCCTGCTCTAAAAAAGAAAAATGGTAATTAAAATGTTAATGTGTTAAAAAGAAACATGGTATTTTCCATAGTAGCGTTACACGCAAAATATAAGGAGTAACACTGCGAACAAACAGTGACTACAACCGCGTTTTGAATTGAATTTACTTAAAAGGTTTCAACCAATTGTAAGTTATACCATACCTTAAAGAACCGATGACTAACGTTAATTAATTACGATCCTATAAAACCGTCAACATTTTATAAAACGACAAACTGGAGTCTGTTTATTGTTTCAAATAACAGCGGAAACTGACACGGATGAAACGCTTCCTGGAATTAGACCAATAGGAAGACAGAGTTACCAAGCCACGCCCATTACGTAGTTTGCGCCTTAAGACTGACGTTTCCCTCGTTCTTTTCTCTTTGCTTTTTGTGTGTGTGTGTGTGTGTGTGGTGCTACTTAGTGGCCACTAGATGGCTGCAGAGACTGAGGTTGTGAATATGGACAACTTAGAAATAAAAATAAGGTATTGTATATTATGTAAAAACATTGTTTAAAAAAAAAAAAAAAAAAAAAAAACTCAAAGGTTCCGACATTGTTTTGTTGTTGTAATTTTCACATATGTAAAGTAAAAATAATACATTTTATTTTGTTACTTGTTTTCATTTTTAAGGGTTGGCATTAAAGCCGAACATTTTGGCATATTACATAAATTAATAAAAATTAAATAAATGCGTCATTAACGATGAAGTCCAGGAATTGCACAGCTACTCAGCTACTTGTACTGCACGACGACAATGGGCGGGAAACGTGAGTAAAACACTGTTTCTGAATAAAAAGTTTGATTATACGCTTAATAAAAGAGTATAAAATTAAAATATCGCAAAACCAGAGGCAAACATTGGCTTGCCACTGAAAATAACCACACTATCTTCAACAGTGCCAAAGCTATTACAATTATAACTGTAAAGTAAAATAATAATGAATTAATATCAGGTCTCCTTCAAACTGTGAATGTAAAAACTGTTGTTATGTCCTACTTTAACTACTATTTTTGTATTATTACTTTAGAATATTTACATATACATGTCTATTTAAATGATTCTAATTCTTTTTTTGCGAGGAGTATTTCTTGTTGACATCTTGGTGAAACTGTAACGTCCCTCATGTTAGAGTCCACATTCTCAGAAGCACGTTTCTTCACTGCAGGTAAGGTCACATTTTCAGCACCAGATCAGGTGAAAGATTCACTGTTGATGCTCTGTTGTATATATAATTATAATGTTTACTTGAGGTAAAAGGAACAAAAATTATGAGATGTCCATCCAAAATGTAAATTTGTGTGCTTTCTCAGAGATTTTGGTACTCGAGTCAATTTTCTTTGAGGTAAAATGCTTTCATCCAAAAGCCCCTGACATGTTTTTTTTTTTCCACACTTCAAATCATCTTATCTCGCTTTGGCAATTTGAAGCAACCGGAAAAAAACGCCATGTTGTGCTCGCACACAATGCCTTGAAATTACACTTAACAAAAACAGCTTAAGTGGAGTGAGACGCACATCTTTGACTCCAATGACAAGGGCAGAAAGAGCGCCGCTTTTTTCTTTTCTTACACTTAACCTCCTGAAAGGCTATTTTGAGATAAAGGTTGAAGCTGGAAGCCTTGAAAGGCGTCTAATGCTAATCCTGCCTCACCTTGAGTCTGATCGAACTCTGAAAATCATCCATAAATCTCAAATCTCTTGTTTCATCCCTAAACCAATAATACATCCACGCAGTTTGCACAACGGAGGGCAGCTTTCTTTTCTCACACTGGAAGATCTCTGAAGTTAAACATGGTGCTGAGAGTTGGTAAAAGTTTTTTTTTAGTTTTGATGGCGGATAAGGTTACTTTATTTTGTTTGTTCAGGTTTCGGTGAAGCGCAGAGATGAGGCAAATCCATATCCATGCCTGGATTATCTTCCTCTCCCTCACCTTGCACAGGTGTGGAGAGCTGATATGGCCCAAACCCACATGCTCCCGCTGCACCATGGGAAGAAGTGGGACAGATGTGAATGGTAAGCCACAGGTTTGCACTGATTATCAGAAACCATCTGGTCTGACCACTATTGGATGTGGCATATCAGCATCTTGATATGCCACACCTGTGAGGTGGATGGATTATCTCGGCAAAGGAGAAGTGCTGACTAACACAGATTTAGACAGATTTCTGAACGATATTTGAGAGAAATGGCCTTTTTTGTATAAAGAAAAAGTCTTAGATCTTTGAGTTCAGCTCATGAAAAATGGGGGCAAAAACAAGGGGGTTGTATTTATAATTTTGTTCAGTGTATATGTCACCCTGGACCACAAAACCAGTCTTAAGTCGCTGGGGTATATTCTTAGCAATAGCCAAAAAAACATTGTATGTGTCAAAATTATCGATTTTTCTTTTATACCAAAAAGCATTCGGATATTGAGTAAAAATCATGTTCCATGAAGATATTTTGTAAATTTCATACCCCTAAATATATAAAAATCTTGTAATGTAGAAATTTCAATTTTGAAAAAAAAAAAAAAAGTTTTGTCGTCCAGGGTCAAATATGGGAAAATATTCCTTTGCAAAACTACCTTTGCAATGAAATGACTTGCATACACTTAGTTAAGATAATTTGACGTTCATGAAATCAAGCTGATTCAGTCATATGAAACAATAATGGAGACACCACCCTACAAATGTCTGCTTGAATATTTAATGCCCCAAAAGACACCAATAAATATACCTATAATTATAGCTACCTATCAAGTTCCTATCACATTCAGAGGTGAACAGAATCAGCAAAACGACACAAACTGGACAAATAATCGACCAATTGATTAAGTTTAAAAGTTGATCAAACCATTTTATTATGCGATCCTACCATTTTAATGTTCATTACATTTTAGTACTACAGTACTGCTTGAAATGTTTAGGAAATTACAGTTATTGAAACTTCACGAAATTATTTCCAAATAATTCTGCCAAATGCATAAATGTAAATGTAATACAAATATTTGTTCAAATCCAGGGTTCATGACTGAGGCCAGAAACTCCAGAATTTTTTGCTTTTAAAAGTTCTTGCAGTCTTCAGCGAAACAAGGGGCTTCAGCCCTCAAACGGATAAATGGTAATGTAAAAAGAGAAAAAGAGGAGAAACACTCTAGAATGGGAATTAAAGGAGGCACGTATAAAAGCACTTTAGCTGAAAGTGCCATTGTTCAAAGACCAATCCGGCACAACAAGCTCAGATAAACATAATTTCCCTCTAGTCACTGCGATTATCACACTGCTAATCACTTCATTTTGCATGTCGCTATTGCAGGTAAACAAAAGATCATAATTTAGTGGAATTTGAATTCCAGAAACGAATCCACTCTTTTGTTCTTAAGAACGCACAGAATACTGATCATGTGTTATTAATCCCTCACCAAGTCTATCAAATTGTTTGGGTATTTAAAAAAAACGTTCAAGCTCTCAAAACTCAGTTTTTTGGAAATTAAGTACGACTTTCAGGATTATAAGAGAAATGATGCAATTACGCTGGAGTTGTTTGGGAAATGTTAGAAAACTTGAACCAAAAGTTCGACAGACCAAAATCAATGAGAATGGTATACACAAAAAATGTCTGTGGCCTGGTCCTAAATGTTGCTCTCAGTCACTTTGGTGACATAATGCAGCATAGACTGTTGAGTTGAAACCCACTGTGAAGTTCACATTAGTGCTTCGACATTAGTGCACTACGGCTACAAAGCACCCTTCTAAATTGTAAAGTGATGAATGGAACACCCTACGGTTCTGTGTACGTCATGGATGACATGCAAAGAGGAACACAAATGCACATAAAACAGCCATTTGAGGCAAGAACAAAGTAATCAGTGTAAAATCTAAAGCAATTTTCTGGAATCTGTAACATTGTAAATTAGTGTGTACATAATTACAATGACTGAAAAATCACAGATGATCAAACTTTTGAGTTTTTCGTTTTTTACGAAACAAATCTTCCCCAATTGCCACCTGATTAACTTCGATTTCTGATGATACAATGCAGTCTTTATTGTTTTCAATAAAATGGCATCACATTCTTAATATCAAACAAGAACTTGTGGTTTTAGACAAAAACACGTACATAAAAAATACATTTATAACTATTAAAAAACAAGCAAGCAAAAAAACACTGGGTTTTCACTTTACCCAAAGCCTGTTGGGTAATTTTGTTGGATTATTTTTAGCTTATTTAATTTAATTTTGTTTTTAGCAATTACTGCTGTTGGCCTGTATTATTATAAATAATCGGCTTATTATTTAAACAGCTAATTATGTCCCATCAATGGGAGGCTTGTTAATAGCACTTCATTTTCTATATACCATAGTCTGTCTGAATACTCAGGTAGCTGTGCAGTATCCCTCACTTATCACAGCTTGACTGTTATTTAAGCACCTTAAGTTAGCTAAATGTAAAAAACTAAAATGCATTTGAAGTTATGTAATGTATATTAGGGTGTTTAAAAAGGTGGCTAAAAGCACAGTACCACCACTGGTACTAGAAGTACCAACTATCGGTATCAGATGTTTTTCTTATATAACAAATATGTCTATCAGTACATTTTGGTAAAATGAAGCCAGAACCGTGAAAGTCACCTGGTTTGGTTTAGTGCAAGGTATTGTCCACCTTTTACCTAGCACCAAGTTTTCAGCATTTTTTTTTAACCAAGCCATTTTTGAAGTGAACACAACCGTTTTCAACAGATAAAAGAAACCATGCAATTCTTAGTAATAACGGAGGCAAAAATATAACAACTGTAGAGGTTAGATTAAAACCTTGCATTCCATGCTGATGTACAAAAGATCTCTTGCAGACAATCCTTTTCTCTCTGTTTATCTTAAGAGGTAAGGGAAAACTGGTCTTGTTCGATGGGTTTTTCAACCCATGCTCCAAGTCCCGCTCTGTAGAAAGCTTCGAAGAGAGTCTGTTTGGCATTGTGATATTCCACTGCTGCTTGTTTTGCGTCGTGGTAGGAGCCTTGCCGGGATCCTTGGATCCGTAGAGTTTCACTGAGCTGAGAGAGGTAAAGGGATAAGTTACCATATTTATAAAAAAAAAAAAAAAAAAAAACCTGGATAGTTATTATTTTTCCATAAACCATCATCCAGCTTTACAGAAATGCTTCACCTTGGCATGTAGACCGACCCAGCGACTATAAAGGGCGCGTTTACAGAGATGAGACGGTCTTCCGAGATCATCTTTTCCTGTGGTGGCATTAATGATCTCCAAACCCTGATCTCCGACTGTCCAGTTGACGCTGAAGTTGGGTGCTTTCCCAGGTTGCCTTGCTTCTGTGTTACTAATACCTGCAGAGGAGGGATGTCACAGACATGGCTGGGCAAAGAGCTGAGAAAACTCATCCAATCAGTAATTCATTTGAGTTGTTTTACCACTAAGAAGAGGTCTGTTGAGGGCAAATGGTTTGGGCAAATCATCCATGTCTGCAATGCGCTGGTACACGGCTCTGGAAAGATGGTCTGCGTGGTACAGACTTCCCAAAATTAAACTGGAGAAATAGATGGGTTCTGTAAAGTGACTCAGAAGAGACCCCTGCACTCCGATCATGTTCCATCTACAGGGGGAATAAGAAAACCACAGATGTTTGAGAAGTACAGGTGTTGCATGTGGGAAAAAGGAGTCGCCCCCTGAGGACATACAGCATGAAACTTATGCCACCTTACAAACCGTACCATGAAGGAATTAAACAACATGCTGATGTCAAGAGAGTGCATGCGCACACAGTCATATTTACAGCAACCATAATAAATCACTGTGATTTCTCCAAATCCTTCAGAATGAGTTTTTTCCCCCAAAGATGATGAATGAGATCTGAGCTCACAAAAAGCCTCAGCTCACAGTTGGATGATAATGATTGCATTTAACTGGAGTGGGTTTCTTGGCATCCATGCGGATTTGCTTGTGGCAGCAGGCTTCCCTCAGCGGGAAGGCTGTTTTTTAGAGACCATAATCAGAGCCCTAATCAGGGACCCAATGCCCCTGCTCTAGGGAGCCCTCTGCTCTGGAGAGAGCTGAAGTGATTGGGGTTTCAGAGCCAGGGAGGCAGCCAATCAGCTTCTTTCTGCGTGCTGATGGATGCAGGCGGCGGAATGCTAATGGGAGGGACTCGTTAAAGGTAGTGGGGGTGGGTGGAAGTTGAGCATTAGCAAAAAAGTAAGATGGTCATGTCATAAAAATATAATAATAATAATCAAAAATTAAATTATACTGTCAAAGTTCAGAAAAGTATTAAAAGACATCGTCAGAATAGTCAATCTGCCATCAGTGGTTCAACCATAATACTATGAAGTGACAAGAATACTTTTTGTAAGCGAATAAAACAAAAATTACGACTTTATTCAACGATTTGTCTCCTCTGTGTCTTTCCACATCACCGTAGTGCCATTTTGGAGAATCTGAGCTGTATGCATGCAACTTACACTCTTCTGTGTCAGCCGCGCCACAAGGATACGTTTTCTGCATGTATTTACGCTTTGATTTGAAAGAAAACAGCGCACCCTTGTGGCACGGCTGACACAGCTCATATTCTCCAAAATAGTGCTACAGTGAGGTGGAAAGAGCCTTCCAGTTTTCATCCAAAATATCTTAAACTGTGTTACGAAGACTAACATAGCTTTTACGGGTTTGGAACGACATGGGGTAAGTGATTAATGACAACATTTTTATTTTGGGGTGGAGTAACCCTTTAAGTCCTCCACTGACAGCATCATACCTGGCAATCTTGTCACTACACGACATGGTTAGCAGTCGTTCTCCCTGCAACACTCCATCCCAGGTCTGAATGGTGTTACTCGTACGAACTGGTATTGTCCCTTCTCCAGACTCAATCTTGGTTCGCAGTTGTCCGCGGGCTTTGCGGTTCGGATGTCGGTCACCCTGGTCTAAAAAGAGTGTGCTAGAATTTAGGTAACTACTTTGTAAAAAAAGATCCTTATTTTATTGTGGCATACAACAACAAAATGAGCAAATCCATCCATCCATCCATCATACCCTCGGCACCAGCCTCGTGAGGGGAAAAGATCCGGGCATCTCCACAGGGCGATGTGCTGATGTACAGATGGAACTGAATATCGTCTTTTAGCTGGTAGCCATGTTCACTACACCATCTGAATATGGATTTCTCATGTTCCTCAGTGCTGTCGCTAAAGAGAAAACACACACACTTGTGAGATCTGTGATGTCAACTGAGACAATTAGGAGGGCTTTGAAATGTCTATAATGTAAAACAGGCCCTTGGCCTGACACCCTTCTCATCAAATCTGTCATTTATTATTTCACAGTGAAGAAAGGTCATTACTAATTGATTACACAGGCATATCCATGTCCAAATCAATTCACATCAAATTGGCATCTGAGAAATTTAATATAATATGAATAGTTTGTCAATGATTATAAAATAAAGGACGATTAGACAGTATTGCTACCACCCAAACAATAATACATATTTTTATAATTACTATTATTTATTAATATATAATTATTATTAAATAACATTAAAGGTGCTATAGAATGCATTGATACAATATTTAAAATTGTCCCTAGAGTGTGTATGATACATTTGATTTCAAAATAAGCCACAGATAATATTTTATAGTTTCTTGAAATTGGCACTTTTAGGGTAATAGCCAAAACTCTCCGTTTATGTGTATGTCCCCTTTAAATGAAAATAAGCTGGTTTTCCAGCCTCCCTTTTTTTTTTTTTTTTTTTGGCTACTTTAACACTATTTCCGCAGGTTGCTTTTCATGTCCATAGTTTGAATCAACCCCAGTCATGTGAAATTTACCAGGGAACCATCCTCAAAACGCGATAGGACTAGTCTTGAGTAGCAATTGGGAGTTTTTTTTTGCGAAAACCTGGCAACCCTGCTCCCTTCTTAGACGAGTGCGGAGCTACAAGAGCTCATGCTCGCGGACATACCACCGGTATTACGGTTTAACTGCTGGTGACCGTTTTACTGATCTCACACATTGCTTCCAAACGCATACGATCATTTTGATAGCACATTTAGGCAGCATCAGTAAAAACAGGCAGGGACAATGGTAGCTTTAGCAACATTAGCCTTACAGAGAGCAAAGAAGCGCTTTTAGAAAACAAAATGTTTGATGCTTACTTTTGAGTCTGGACGTCTGTGCACGAGCATTAGTATCGATCCCTTTCAGAAGCAATCTTTGCACAACTTCATCGCTGAACTGACTCTTGTTTGTGAGGCAGTCCGATGAAAAATGTTAGCACAGTATATAGGAATTTTCCGGGTTATTTCTTTTCTGGGACAGTTCCTTCTAAAATGAAATTTAACCACTGTGTCCTCTGTGGTGGAGACACCTATGTTTGTTGGTGTATCCCTACAGACGACACTTTTAATATCTTTTGCGATGGCGCTGACATCTCTCCAGCAGCTACAGCAAGAGAACAGTAATGGCGGACTGCTGCTTCTCACTCAGGGCTGTTTATATGCTAAAAGGGCAGAGAGCGTCACAAAAGGGCGGGATTTTCACAGACTATGTCGTCACAGTCTGGAACTGCTCATGTGGAGAGACTGTTTATGATTTTTTTGGGGATTAAAAAACAACAAGTGAGTGGATTTTTACCATTATAGGCTGGTTGTTTTCACACACTTCGGCCACACAACTTTGTTCAAACACCTTATAAAAGTGATTTTAGCATTCTATGACACCTTTAAACTGACAGTCGTAACATGATACAATGTGTTTCACCTGAGGAAGTATTCCAGCTGACTGTACAGGTATCTGATGAGGGAGCGACGTGCGATGATCTCAGCGTGGCAGTCGTTAAGGGCCAGTCCTCGATCACTCATGTACTCCCCATTTATACACTTGGTTCCCGTGCTGACGCATATTACCTGAGCATCCTTCACATCCGTACCTGATAAAACGGTCAGCGTGATTTAGCCAAATAGCACCTAATTCAGTGTCCCAGTCAAAAGGATGCATTGTGCTCACCAGTTGTCATGACAACACCGGCAAGGACTTTCCGCCGTGCATGTGGAGACGTGAAGTTATCCGTCAGCTCACTGAACTTTTCCACAACTAAACGGGAAACAGCATCCGCGAGGACCTGAGGAACCCACAACCATAACTGTACAAACAACTGTACACTGCTAGCAACGGTGCTAGCATGTCACTTAGCTAATCAGCAACAATGAAACTGTTACAACAGAATAAATTCCAAGGATGCATTAAATTTATGCTTTTAAAGACAGAACATGCATCCATTTGAAAATAGCTGACAGAATGGCAAATGCAAGACATTAACTGACACAGACCTTTTAGTGAAAGATCTGTTTAGACAGAGTGGTAAGAGAGATGTGATTTCCTGTTTGAGAAGTGCTTCTGTTTCCATTTTTAATGAAGATTCTGTTTATTCTCTTTGGTTGTTATGAAGAGGGAATGGGAGGGATTATGAACAGGATTCACTAATGTGTAAATAATGCCATGTACACTGGCGCACCAATTAAATGTTTAATGCTCGAGTTAATTTGAAATCCAACTGAAACGTTTGCGTAATTAAAATTGTTCAATGAAGACTGGCAGGAGCTTAATAAAAGACAAACGATAGCTAAGCAAAGCTACTGAACCATAGCATTTAATCGCATTTAAATTGCTTTTTCAATATCAAGCTTGATCAAATGCGAGACAGAGTTCCTATGTATTTGGCCATATAGAAACTGAATTCATTGATGACATAGTTATGTTCATCGTAGCCTAAACTTAGTCCACTATATGATGCCATTTTGACCAAACAATGACCACTTAGACAGTTAACACCTAGTGTTAGCATGGGGGGAATACTATGAATGTAGGAAAAACACAACAAGATATTTTTATATATACAAATGTGATTATTTCATAAGAGAGACAGGCAAGTGCAGTATGTCAGTGGCCACAGTTCTCACCTGAGGCAGGTGTAGCTGAAGTCCCTCTCTGGGGATTGGCTGTCGGGACGGTGTCTGGTCCAGTTGCATGTTAAAAAGCCCTGACAGAGCCGCTTGGGCCGCCCTCGCTTTCGCCAGCTTTTTATTCCGTCCGGAGCCTTGGAACATCTGACTATCTACGGTAACTGCCATTGTAAAGTTCTTGGCATGGCTTTCACCGCTCTCAGCCACAAACTCATACTTCAGACCTGGCCGAAGCTCATTTAGGACCATGACAGCGTTTTTGCCACTGCCTGTAGGGGGCGTTGTGAGTGCAGGGGGTAGTTGGAGGGGAGGATATGACCCGTTGTTGTTTTTCAGCACCACGGGCAAATCAAATCCGTTTAGGGAGCAAAGAGACCCACTGCTGCCAAGACTCAGGTAGAAGGGGTCTTCAGGTGGAGCGGGTGTCTCAAATCCATTAAATAGCATGTCTGGGAAATCTGCTTGATCTGAGGTGAAGTCTGTGTTAACAGTCAGCGTGCGGCCCATCGCGAGGTGAGCTTCGGATGCATTTGGAAACTGAACGAAAGAGCGTAGTGCTTTTTCGGCTGCATCCAATTTGGCTTTTTTCTTCGTTGGGCCTGAGCCTTCAAATAACTGTCCATTAACCTCGATGGTCATAATGAACACAGGAGCGTGTACCGGCCCCGACTGAGACAGAAGTTTGTACTCCAGTCCCGGTTTGATTTCGTTCAGTTGCATGAGAGCATTTTTCGGCAAGACTGGCCCTTGCGGTTTCCTGCG
Organism: Carassius auratus; assembly: GCF_003368295.1. Lineage (NCBI taxonomy): Eukaryota > Metazoa > Chordata > Actinopteri > Cypriniformes > Cyprinidae > Carassius > Carassius auratus. Next base: position 2,718,437 of record NC_039289.1, read on the forward strand.
CTTCTTGGGCCGGAATCTGGAATGTCCGTGACCTTTGTTGCCCTCCTCCAATGGGCGCTTCCTGCTCAATCCCCGAGCGTTCCCATTGGCTAAGTGAGGCCCCACCCCCAGCACCTCTTTGGAGGAGAGGTTGTCCAGGTTGCGGTTTTCTTTAACGTCCATGCTACACGAACCTGTGATGTCCAGAGAGAGTAACTTACAATGCCTTCCATGCAGGACCTTGTAAATGTAAAATTTAGGGATTCTTTCATCTCACTTTGTAGCTGGATTGAAATGATAGCATCCTAAAAGCAGGTTTAGTCGAAAACATTTTACATTATGATACTGTAATATTAATATGGTTTAAAAATATTAATATTGCTTTCATAATATTTTTTTTAACTATGACACTTAGCTAAAAAGCAAATTGCCTTGTTAACATAAAAGAACAAATTGAATACCAAACTTTCAGTTTTTACATTATTTAGATTAAAAAAAATTAATTGTAAATACCTACATTTTCCTGGGAATCCAGATTCTTTCCCCCAAATATATATTTTTTGACTGTATTATTAAATAAAGAATGTGTGATTTTGACCCTTACTAAACAACAACTGCAAACTACCAACGCAAAGAACATCATATCAACCAGTTGCCAAAGTTGATGGAAATGATTGTAAATTCTCATTTATAACATCCTGCAGTAAAAGCTTGACAAGTTACTCCATTTGGTGCTCAGGAAATATAAATTGAAAGAGAGAGAGCAGACATACAGAAACAACTGATGAAGAAAATCAAACTCAGATGTCGGTTTGGGACAATCTTGTCAATAGTGTCTACAGACATAATAGAGTGATATTATAAAACTTGTTCAGTTGCACAACAGCATTGTAGCCAAAACTGGCTCTTGTGTTTTCCTGTGATTCTTGGGCATCATTGAAGGCCTTGGTTGACTTCCACTAGAGACCTGTCCTATTCCTTTTGGGTCGCCAAGGGCTTCCTTCATAGTTCTGTCTAGGTTGTGGTTTTCATCTATGTCAAATTAAGCTTTTTTTTTTTGTCACTTGCAATAATGCATAAATTAGAACACTGTTGAAACTGAAATATTTTTTGTTATGCACATGTGAATTTCCAAAGAGATGGAGGTAGCTATGGAAAAACGACTGAACACTCACTCATGCGTTTCTCTTCATCCACATCCAGATTGCAGAGCTTCTGCTGCCCCCTGGGCCGCCCACCGGCTCCTAATGCAGAGAAACCAAGACCATTTAAAATTCATCTCCAATCATGATTCCTGCTTACTGAAGTCATCTGTTTCCACTTACACCCTCCGTCTGCTTCCTTAATGAGGTTAATTAACCAGCTTTAATGATGGGAGACATCTAATGTGCAGGTGCAATTATTGCCCAATTAAATGCTAATATTCCCCAATGAATCAGTGAAAGAGACAGGCAGAGCACACTATGAGAAAACAGTCACTTTTAGCACTCGAGCCTAAGCTTGAGTGTGAACGGAAAACAGTTTAGAGGAATTAAACATCTGTTGGTGAGGAGCAGTTCTGTTTATTGGATCTAATACTTGAACATATTAAAAAACTGAGGTCATACCAATTAGAAACAGCATCAGAAAGGAAAGCTGATTAGCATATGGGATTTAACAATCACTTTTTGCTCAAAAATCAAGAGAACATTCATTCTCTGGCTTTGCCACACCTCTGTAGCAACATTCACAAAATATTTTGAAACCAATATTGGCAGAAACAAAATAACTGAATCCAAAGGCAGGGAAATATGGAAGCGTCTATACAGATATAGGCTTGAATGAGGATATGGCCGTCAAGATTTTCATCTCAAGAGAGTCTGTGATAAACAAGCCTGAGAAGCTTGATAAATCACGAAAGCTATTAAAGAAAGAACAAGTCCTTGGTGAACAAACATGAAATCAATATACCTTGCTCTTAGAAACCATTATGAATGCAAGAACTGGAAAATAAGATGTCGGGAGTTGGATAAAATCCCATTCTGAATGCGAAATCTGTCCACATTACACTCAGAGATAAGTGCACCTGCTCGTTGATGGCGATCACCGATTGATGTTGATGACGGTAAAACTCCATAATAGAAGGCTTAGCTGTTGTGAACTCCATGAAAATGAAAGCCCGTGGGATAATAGGAGGCATTTCTCACAGTTTTATACCTGACACATTAGCTAGCGGTATTGATAAATTAGCCAACATCACTCACCATTCAACATCTGCTTTTATAAATGAAAACATGCACACGGGATTGTTTTCATATTACATTTATTGTATTTTTCTTGACCTCAGTTTTTCTTTGCACTATTGTTAGGTCATTAAAGTCAAATTGGAGTCAGACTGTATAAAATAATCATTAAACTTGCCTGTGGCTATAACTGAACTTTTGGCTTAAAGTTCTTAAAGAAAAAAAAAACATTAACGGAGTGTTTAAGATATCAGCTATCAGCTCAAGGCATTTTCGAGTTGAAATGGCATCACAGATACTGTAAGCACGTTGGGAACTGCATTTGGTGCTTTAAAACAGCACGGGACGGTGCATTAAATGCCACGGTTGTTCAGCACCATGGAGAGCTGTGAGCTAAAAAAGATGAATTCAGGACCATGGAGAGCAGACGGCTTCGAATGCACAGCAGTAGATGTACGATCATGAGACGAAGCCTGAACGTGAGCAAACATTGGTCTGTTTTAAGATCCTGATCTGTTCAACATGGGCTCAACCAATGGTGTGAGTTTGGGGCATGGCATCTGTCTGACTGAATAATATAACAGGCAATGACAGTGTTCAGAAAACCTGTTTGAAAACAATTTATTTTCCTTTTGGTCCCACAAGTGACACAGAAGTTTGTACTCAAAGAAATCATTTCCACCTGAAATCAACACTGCAAGACTTAAAAGAGCCCTTTTATGCTTCTTTAAACAATAAAATGCATACAAATTAACTTTGAAAACAGATCAAAAGGATTTACGTTTGCAAAGATCGTTTTAAAACGCATGAAAAATTCAACTAACAATATTTTTAACAGACACTTAAGACATTCTGCCTACCTTCATTCATTGTGGTGCTGATGATCCCTGTGGGGGAAAAACCAAACATGTAGTTACTAAATAATTTACTAGACTTAAAAAAAAAAGGTCTTTCCTGAAATATTGGTTAGGCACCAAACAATAAATAGTTCTGCTTTTAAATGTGAGCTCAGCTTTGCAAATGTGTCATGGTCTCTATGAACTCTTAGCACACAATGCTAACAGCCGGTCACAGGCTTTAGCATCAGAGCTGATCAAATAAAGCTCGCCATCTTTCAGACAGTTAGCAGCTGCCAGTACTGCCATGTCTTCTCCACAAGACTTGTAACATTTCTATGACAGCATTCGTTTAGTGTTGACTCCGTAGGGACTCTGCGGGCAGCAGCAGGGCTGTGTGTCAATACGTAAAGCCAATCAAGTGATTTCACTATTTAACACATGAGCTGAGACACACACACCAACAGTGATAGAGAGAGCTAGAAAAATGGAGTCAGACATACTAAGACAGAAGAAAGCTGTATTTTTTCCCATCCAGTTTATATTGAGTCTAAAATTCAGCAAAAAACAAACAAACAAACAAACAGAAATTTGTTACTCATTTACAAAAACGTGTTAGATTATTATTATTTATTTATTTTTGTCAATGGGATCCAATCCATTTTTTTGGACCCCACTGATTTCCATTATATGGACCAAAACAGTTAAACATTTTTTAAAATATCTTCTCTTGTGTTCTGCAGAAGTCAGTCAGTCATGCAGGTTTGGAACGACTCGAGGGTGAGTAAACAACATGACTTTTAATGTTTGTTTGAACTAGAAGTAAACTTCTAAAAATGTGAAAAGCCCCTATTATTCCTAACAGATGAAGCAGCAAGCACAGGTGAGATCAGGTCGGATAGATAACACACTTTATCAGCAAAGCTCCAGGCCAGACCACATGCCACAGAGAAAGAGTGAGAGCGAGTGAAAGTGAGAGGAGGACACGGCTGGTCAAACCTGAACCGCTTGAGCTAAAGCTGAATTTATTTCCCCCTCCAGTAGATTAAACTCACAGTCCACCCCCAGGACTTCACTCCATTACACTTGGTCTTGAGGAAATGGGTTTTTTATCTCCATGTTTGAGCATGAGAGACTATGGCACAGGGTGTAGAAACGTTTAAGTAACCAGGTTTATCTAATTTGCTGTGCCCCATTTCTGTTCAAAATTCAATAGGCATCCATAAGAAAATAAGTCGGCATTTGTGTGTGTATGTGTGTGTGTGTGTGTGTGTGTGTGTTTTCACCCAGCTGATGCAAGAAAGTTTGTAATCCTTGCTTGAGGATTATTTCCCACTGCAGTCTTATTCCTAGACAGCAGTAAACTGAGAAAATAATAATAATAATAATACTAAAATTGAGCTGCGTAAAAAAAAGAAGAAGAAGAATGTACTTCTTATTTTAAACAATTTTAAATAATTAAATTAATAATAACAACCTTTATCATATTTTTTATTTATCATTATTATATAAATATATACTAGATGCAATTTACAAATATATTAATAAATATACATGGGTCAATTTCTTTAAATAAATACCATTAAATTGATTCATTCAATTCGCCTTTAGAATTTGAAAATATCAAGAACAACAACAAAAATTATTACTGAAATATGAAATTCCCATAATCTTTCATAAATAGGCTCTGTTTTCTAAACATTTCTCCATTCTTTCTCCCTCACAATAATAAAGAGATAAATAATAAATATGAATGAAGTATTATTATTATTATTATTATTAACCAATAAAATATTAATAAAATATTATATATATATATATATATATATATATATATATATATATATATATATATATATATATATATATATATAGTTTTTATAATCACATTTATTATAATTATTTTTATTTACACTTCTTACAACTCTCTTCACTGCTTTAAAAAAAAAAATGTATCAACTGGAAAGCTGCTAAAGCTACTAAAACAACTGCTTATCAAGACCTCCATCCAGCAATTTAAGAGACTGTTGGCTCCAAATGAACAGCGTCCATCAGAGCATCATGATTCTGCAGAAGTGAATTAAAAGGTTATCTGTTCACTAAAGAAATGAATGATACAATCTTTTATCTGTTCAATAACACAGGTGCTCATCTGTGACTGGCGGCGGCGCTGGACTGGATTAGTGAGAGATCAGCCGCGTCAGCTTCACACATGAGGAGCTGTCTGACCTGAACCTGCTCTCTGCTGCCTTCAGCAACGACACCACAGTCTCAGAGAGAGAGAGAAACAGCACGAGCTTTTAAAAATAATGCTTGAGAGCTACAGCACAGCAGGCAGAAATAAGGCAACGACTAGTATGTAGGAGGACAGCAACAACAGCTATCTGAACTACAAACACCTTTCATCCAATAGATTTCCCGTTTTCCGTTCCATTGGATAACTTTAAAATAGCTTTTTCATTAATTGTTTATATATAGGAAAAGTGACTTTTCAATGACTAAAAGGCTGAATTGAATTAATTTAATAAATTTAAATGCAATGATTTCATGCCAGTTGGACCCAAGTTTGACTTTTATTTGCACTGATGGCGAAAAAGTGTCAGAAATAATGCTAGCAAACACGTACAGACAGAAATCGAGCATGCTCAACTCTAAATATTATGTCTGCTGTGCAATAACTTTATTAACAAAAGAAAAAAATAAATGTAAGATTATAAAATTTATATAAAATTACTGTTCCAGCCTTTCAAATTTACAAAACATTTCCACGTTTTCCAAGATCGTAAACATTGTTTAACTATATCTTGGCATTAAAAAGCAATGCAAATGATATTAATACTAACACGAATTTGTGCAAACATGAAATCTACTCAAAATACAACAATCTGTCAATATTTTTGTAGATTCCAGTTTTATGTAGTTCAAACAATCAAACAAACATAAAAAACAAAAAAAGTCAAACAAAAGGCAAACGTTTACATAAACATTTGCAAATAACACGTTTATGATGAAAGGCTTTACCTTTGCGCTCGGATCGTTTTTTGCGTCTTCTCTTGTACCTCCTGTGAACGAGGCAGTAATACGCTCCCATGCTTTGAGAGCAGCTCTGACTCTGTGCCATGCCACCGTACACTAACCACAAACACGATCTCTCTCGCTGAAGTCAACTTCAACAGGAGGGAGGGAACGAGACTAGTCACGCCCTCGTGTTCCTGTCATTTCAGACGTCTGTCCATTTACCTTTCAGTTATCAACACACAACTGAAGACTAATAACTGTTGTTTGCCAGTTCTTATTGTTAATAGTCACCCCTTTTTTAAATTATTCTATTAAGATAAAAAAAAAACATAAAAATAAATATGAAAACAAACTAAACAAGTACATTAAAGTTATATATATATATATATATATATATATATATATATATATATATATATATATATATATATTAGGGGTGTAACGATACGCGTATTCGTATTGAACCGTTCGGTACGACGCTTTCGGTTCGGTACGCGGTACGCATTATGTATACCGAACGGTTCGTTGGAGTAATTAATTATATTTGAAAAAAAAAAAAAAAGAGAGAGAAAGAAATATAATGATATGCGTTCAACAAGGTAGCCCAATAACCCAAACAACGTAACAGGCAACGCCCCTGACACTCCCGAAGAAGAAAAAAACACCATCTTATATGTTTATGTTAGGCTACTCAGCAGGCGCTCGCTCACTCAGTACGCGCTGAAGGCTCGTTGCAAAATAGCCAATGCGTTTAACAGACTAGAAATGAGAAGATCCTCCAATAACCAACAGGTCTGGTGTTTGGGTGCACTTTGGATTCCCTTTAAGCTATAATGGTGATGGCAAGAGAGTGGTGGATAAAAAAACAACGGTATGTCGCATCTGCAACATGACAGGGTACACCAGCGGGATTAAAAAAAAAAAAAAAAAAAAACCAGCGGGAATATCTGGGATATATGCGTCAGTACTATCTGGGAAAAGACGAAAAAAAGGAGAAACATGCACGCAGCAAACTATCCCTGCAGCATTTAGAAACTATAGCTTACAGGGAATCCAACCCAAACACCAGACCTGTTGGTTATTTTAGGATCTTATATTTCTGGTCTGTTAAATGCATTAGACATTTTGCAACGAGCCTTCAGCGCGTGCTGAGTGAGCGAGCGCCTTAGGGGCCGTTCACATATCGTGCCTAAAAACGCATGGAAAACGCTAAGCGCGTCTTTCTCCTCCTTTCCAAAGCGCTCGGGCAGAAGCGCTCATGAGGCGTCTGTCTTTGCTAAGCAACAATGACGTGCTCTCTCCATGAGACGCGGAAATTTCAGCGAAGGATAAATGGATTTGCAGCTCTAAAAATCGCTTGCAGTAGCTCTGCTACTGAATTTATTTCAAAATTGCAATCCATATACAACTATGATCAGCTGTTCCTTCATCTTGGCTGAGCTCTCAACGTTGTTACGGGAAAGGATGAAGCTGATTGGTTGGTTCTTGTCACATGACCCGCGGTGCGCTTGCGGCATTCTGAAAAGTTGAGATGTTTTTACATTTTGCTGTATCTAAAACGTATCGAACCGAACCGAACCGTGACATCAGTGTATCGTATCGAACCGAACCGTGAATTTTGTGAACCGTTACACCCCTAATATATATATATATATATATATATATATATATATATATATATATATATATATATATATATATATAATTTAGAACAGCATTTAACTTAGTATAAACATGCAACTGATGCAATGTTTATGTCACCTTTTTATTAATTTAATCAAATTTAATTTGCATTACAAATCTTGTTAAAATAAGATTAAAATGACAATTTTATTAAATTATTTTAAATTCAATAATTTTTTTAGAACAACATTTACCTTACAGCATCAACATGCAACTGAAGACTTTTTATTTTTAATTTATTAAATTTAAATAAAATTTAATTTAAAGCAATTTTAATTCTCATTGAAATAAGAATATATATATATATATTAAATTGCATTATTAGTTAAAAATATAATATTAAATAAAAATACATACTCTTTTATTCATTCTAAAATTATAAATTTAATAAAATAAAATAAAAATAAATAAATACAATTCAAATTAATTACAACTGAATTTAATAAATTTTTGTGAAACCAAAATGTAAATAATGACGATGTTTTATTCCTTGCATATTAATTTCATTAAAAAAAATGTTTTTTGATTATAAAATCAATACAGATTTATTCAATACTTTTTCATTACATAAAATGCATTTAAATTAAATATATTTTTGTTAAATTAAAATTTATGTTAATATTTTATGTGAATTGATGTAGAATAATTTTAATTAAACACTTTTTTTGTTGCATTTATAAATTTTATTGTTCAAATTTCAAGTTTTAAAGTAAACACTTCAAAAACTCCATCCACAGGTAGATTCTGAAGGTGAGGTGCAAGGACCTAAAGGCTGTGTTTAGTAAAGCTCTGCCTCTCTCTGGTGGACATCCAGTATAGTGACACCAAATAATATCACTCATACAACTCCAACAAATGGAGAGTTAGCAGAGCAGCAGATCACTACATATTCACAAACGAAGCTTGCTATATACATCAAACCCGCCTGTGTGTTTAGCTTCCTTTTCTTAACAAGCCTCACAGTGTGCTTTGAGACCTGTAACAAAAGAACAGCGATATCAGCGATTTCATGTTTCAACAATCAGATCAATCAGCTGTTAAATATCAAGACATCTTCACTGTAAATGACAGATCTTATGAAGGACCAAACCTGCAATTAATCCATAAATGCCACGGTTGCCACCAGTCATCTTTAAGATATTTCCTCTGACACTAAAGCAACTCCTGCTGTGATAAGAGCCCACATGTGTGCGAACAAATCCAAGTCCAGACATGAGTCAAGTACTCATACTCTACAGGAAACCCTGTCTGCTGAACTGAGCTGAATTTCCTTCTTATGTTCAAACACTGGTAAAAGCTAAAGGATTGAGTGAGTTTTAGCAGTTAATAAGCAGCTTACTGGTCTCTGATTCAACAGACAAAATTAAATTTTAGCTAAATAATAATAATAATAATAATACCAAATTAAATAAATGAATTTAAATTAAAATATAAAAACAGTACAAGAATTCAAATTAAAATAAATAAATTAAAAAGTATTAGAAACATGGTAATATAGATTTAAAATAAAATGTAAAAAAAATACACAAAAATAGATTTAAATGAAACCATGTGAATAAAAGCTAAACGCTTAATAAACAACAACCAGTGTCTTATTAAACAATTAAATAAAATTCAATGTAATTAAAAAATAAACTAAAACATTTATAAAGTGAACAGTGATGGAAATAATAATAATAATAATAATAATAATAATAATAATACAAATTAAAAATAAAAATGTTTAAAATAAACTATTTTTTTATATTTACGTTAAACTGAACAAAATAAACAGCTGCACTCATATGAAGAAAAAAACAAATACTAGCTCATATGAAAGAGATTTGACTAATTAGATTTTCCGTTTGATTTTTGAACCCATGGACCCCCATTTCATGTTTTTTCAGACTTTGCAATTTAATATAGTGACTGAATATTACATATATTGATATTAAACCACCATTTAAACAGAATGAAACTGTAACTCTCTCTCTCACACACACACACACACACAAACTGTTGTATTGCAGGCATGGCCCTGTTGAAATATTTAAAAGCATTACAACAGACCCTTTACATTTTCTCATTACGCCAGCATCCCTTTGTTAATTCATTAAACATCTGCGCTCATAAGACTAGACCTTCATTCACATATGAACCATTGACTCAATTTGCAGACATTTCGCCAAAGCCCACAAGAGGAAACGTTCCCAGCATCCTGTCATTTCCAACTCAAATCTTCTTTTACAAAGCTTTTAGGAATCTGCTCGGGTTGTGTTCTGTGTAACATGCACAAATAAAGCAGTTCGACTCGATTTAACTGTGCAAAAAAAACACAATTAAAACACACATCTAATTAAACAAAAGTTGTTTTTTGTTTCCAAATAAAAATTTAACATCAAAACGCACGTCAAATCACAGGGTTGAAGGGAAAAAATATTATTAGAAAATGTTATATTAGTAGTTCAATCTAAGCACACTGTGACTTTTTATTTATATATATATATACACGTTTATTGCTTCAGTTTTTAAGAAAAATTTAAATTCAAAAAAGATTTAAATGAAAAGTATTAAAAACGGATGGAAAAAAACCCTCTCTTTGAATGGGGAAACATCAAATTGTTCGCAAACTGTTCACTAAGTTTGCGATTTAAATTTCATATTTGAAATCACCAAAGAAATCTGACAACAACTGTGTCATAAATGCTCTTACTCTTGTTCAAATAGCGTTATTAAAAGCGTATTTCTCAAGCTAGATCAGTCGGTGAGCATGCGCAGTCCTAAGAGCAACCGGACGCTTCTTCAGTGACACGATGACTTTACCCATTAGCCATTGGCTCTTTTATTCAGAAGGCGGGGCTTCCTGCGATTGAGCGCCCATATTTAGAGTTGCATTTTTCCCCATTCAAAACTAGAGGATTGACACGTCATAAATAAACAGACGCTCACAGAACCAGACTTTGAAAGATGCATTTGCAGTTTTCCTTCAGTCTTAAAGTCCCAGATCGTAGATCAAACTAGACAGTCAAATCTTCTGTAATCCGTCTTCCCTCAACTCTCAGCTCTCAAACCCTCACTCATCTGCTGTACAGATGGTGTCGCCTGACAGAAGATCATCAAAGCCACAGATTAGATCTTTTCCCGCTCTTGTAAAGCGCTCAATAAAGGTCAATGCTTCAGTGGAAACAGTTTGTCATGCGTGAACAATGAAACCACAGCTACTAGAAATCAACCCACAGATTAGAGAAAACTTGTCGGATTACTTGTACAGCTACTATAACGTCCGTATTCATGCTTCGTGACCTGATGATTCAGCTGTGTTTGCTAACAGCTCAAGAAACTAAACAAATCAAAGCCAAAAAACAGAGAGAAACCAGAAATTCACATCATCATGTAGAGAAAAGCCACTTCAGCACGAAAGGTCCACCTGCTGTCACTGTGTTTTAGATTGATATTCTTCTGGTTGATTAATTAGCTTCAGTTTATAAGGGTTTGGCTGGTTAACATGCTCTGTTTAATTAGATGCTGGAACTACACCATGGTGTGCACCTTTTTCCCTACAAAATATTGACTGCATTCACTAAATAGTACAGTATACTTCCATAGTGCACTGCGTGGGGCACTGCATCCCACAATGCAATGCGTTTAAACAATTTTCAACGCGATAAACAACCACAAGCACCAGCCAATGATTTTTAAAGGAACAGTTGACCTAAAAATAAAAAAACAACTCTCCGACCATTCAAGTTTGTGTTCAGTGTCTTCGTGGGAACAAATCTGGAGAAATTTACTGGAGAAGTGTGTCACTCATTCAAGAATGGATCCTCTGAAGTGGATGGGTGCCGTCAGAATGAGAGTCCAAACGGCTGATTAAAAACGTCACAATAATCCACAACAGTCCAGTCCATCATCTAATGTCTTGTGAAGTGAAAAGCTGTGTTTATAAGAAACAAATCCATCCTTCAGATGTTTTTTAATCGTCCAACCGCTGCTTCTGTCTCGAACAGTAATATTATGGATCGAGTCTATATCCATTACAGTGCATTATATTGTCTCGTCTGAATCAGGAGCGAAATATGCACAGATCCAACATTGTTTACAAGTGAAAATAGTCCAAAACTGTTTAAAACAAATGGTATGGATACCATCGCGCTCCTAATCTCTACTGAACCTGTGGTTGTTTTACGCAAGGTGATATTACAGTGACTTAAGTGCAATATGTGATATGAAAATAATGAATTCTAGTATATTCCCATCCTATTCCCGATATAGTAAGATCATCTAACCTAAGACTCTGAAATGCAATTTCTGTTAAAGAGCTCTTCTAAAAGATCATGGTTTGGCAAACTGCCCGATCTCTGTGTGCTAAGAAGACTTCAAAACCAACAAGGAACTGATGGAGATCTTGTTATAAGCACTAAACTTTGAAAGGAACCCAGTCTAAAATATTCATAAAACTTTCAACTGTTCTGATCTGTGTATTCTGTTCGACTTTTTCCCTGTGCATTATGTTTCTTCTTTCAGTTGAATCAAACCAGGCTCAATTCCACATCTTTGCACACTTCATTTCATTGCAGAATTCATACTCGCCCGGGCAAGTGGCTTTGATTGTTCTTCCTTAAACAAACTATGATTGGAATCCTAACAAAAAGGAACAAAGCATCAGCATAGAACAGTGACAGAGACTTGGTTCAAAGAATATTTGTATTGATCAAAACATGCGTCCTTCAAGTAATGTGGATTAATGTGTCCCTATTTTATATACAAGTATATATTCTGTTACACATAATATTATAATAAGTCTTTTATTTATTTGAAATGTAGGTAATGTTATATTTGTAAATAAATAAATATATGTAATTTAAAAATACTTTTAAAAATAACACAGCATATAAATTTTTCTTTATAATTTAATACTCATAATAAATAACACAATAAATTATATATATATATAATATATATATTATATATTTATTTGTCATTTTATTATATATATATATATATATATATATATATATATATATATATATATATATATATATATATATATATATAATAAAATGACAAATAAAAATTTATAAAATCAAAAAACTTACCAAACAACATAGACAAAAAAAATTTGGGGGGATGTAAATTAATAGCATTATGTAATATGTTTATTATTATTGTTAATATTATTATGTTCTATTTAAAATAGCCTACACTACACCATCATTTAAAACATCGATATGTATGATCAGATAAATATATGTATAATAATAATAATAATAATAATTGTCCATAATCAAACAAAAGCAGTTGGGACAGAGGCTCCTTTACTTGAGAGTCCAAAAACTCATCTGTGCATTTGGTTGCAACTTAGGTCAGTTTGCCTGGTTAGTAGTTTGAGTAACACACAACATAATCAACCACATCTGCATATGAGCATAAATCATATCTGAAGCTTGTGGACCACTGGATGCTGAACTGTAGATAACGGACCACTGATGGACACTCATCCTTTGATTTGATACAGGGATCTTAGAGTATTGGTAAAACACATGATAATATTAATTAAAAGCATTGCATATATGAATTTGTCCGTGATTAAATCTGAATATTACTCACTGTGTGATGCTGGGTTGATATCCAGGGGTGAGATGAATCCTGATGAACAAAAAGCGTCCAAAATGAACAACACGAAATCAAAGGGTGAATGCCAAAGGAAAGATAAATGCTGAACAGAATCTGTTTATTAAGGGTGTGTGCAGCTTTTCTCGAAACCCGTTGAATTAACGCACGAGGAGCATCACTACGTTTCACACCGTGAGTCTTTAAATTATACGCATTTGCATCTGCGAGTGCAGTGATGTGACGCAGTACTAAGCGATGCGGATACCTGATTGGCCAGAGGGTGGGCGGGCGCTTTATTCTCTGTCGTTTGATTGGCGCATAAGAGCGTGACGGGCCGAGTTCTAGCGCTGATTGGTCAGAGAGACGGAGATACGGTTTCATTTATACAGAGGTATAAACTACTACCTGAACATCAGAAAAAAATACTGTTTACATTACAAATTTGTAAGATTATATATGTATAAAGTGCAATATATTTTACTTGCCAACACATCATAATTATATTTAAACCATTATGGATATTTTAGAGTCTATCATAGTCAAAACAGACAAATAGCATCTGTCTCTCTTCCTGTAATGACTATTCATGACTCCGTTCTGTTACAGTATACACTCAACAGTTTACAGTTTTCACATTTCCATCGTGACACATATATTTTAATGCAAAACTGGAATGTAATATATATATATATATATATATATATATATATATATATATATATATATATATATATATATATATATAGTATTGCATACTTTAATATACTATTGGATACTTAAAAATGGTGTCTGACTAAATTATCTTCTAAAAGAGATGTTCAACCATCGCTAGATTATTTTTCACTTCAATGAATGAATGCACGAAAAAAAAATCTATGTTTATAGATAAATATTTTTATTTATATATAAATAATTCCTAAAGTTGAGATTCACTAATACAATGCATTCATCAAAATTCATGTACCTCTATATATTATTTAACAGAAATCTTATTAATTAGATGCGGAATTAATTCAATTGCAAACAATTCAGACACACTGTACTGAAAAGTCAAAATATAGATTCCAGGAATATTATTTCACTTTTGACACTGATTGCAAATGTGCCTACAGTTATTGCCGAGCAGATATTAAGATGGAAATGTTGATTGACTTTTAACTTCTTGTTAAAAGAAAACATTTCACCACCTACTGTAGTATCTTTGCCTATAAAGAATGAATTTAGGATGAAGCAACAAACACATGCTAAGAGGAATCTAGTGTGGGTAAGGAACATCTAATATCTACACCCACATTCCTCACGCACAAACGTGACATCTTACATATGCTTCTGCTATCCAATAATACTGAGTTTATATGCAATTGAGCATTTGATGGGCTTGAGAAGAGGATCCAGTTTAGCCGAAATGCGAATCAACAGAAATTCCTCTTCAAAATCAGGCAGCCAAGAGCCCAGTCAGGTTAATGACAGGGTTCAGGCTCCCATTTCCCTTTTATCTCTGCCCTTTCCTTCATTATGCAGCGAGTTTCCATGGAAATACAGAGGCACATGCTAAATGTCTGATATATCAGATCTCGCTTTAATTAGAGGCTTGTGAATATCTGTGATATTCAGTGAACGAATGCAGCAGGCAGAGTCAATCTATAGCGAGGAAAGCATCATTTGGATTTCAGTCTTTGACCATTTTATTGTTATAACGCAAGCTTTTCTTAGTATGTGCTGGTAATAAAGAGTAAAACATATGCATTGTCATTTTTCACTGGATTTATTTTTAACTTACCAAGAGCAAACACACACATAAAATATCTGGTATCATGATCATTAAAGCAATTCGTTTTGCATAAACTCATTTACTAAATTACACAGAGAAACTGTGTTTCCTTTATAGTGCTAATGTGGTGTCAGATATAACAAGTTATGCACAGCTCAGGATTCCTCTTTGTTTTCATGTTCTATTATGAAGTATAAAAGTGGTTTGACTGTATTTGCTTCTTTTGATGTACCAGCATATAATAAAATACAGTTCTTCAGTCTACCAACAGGGCGGCGCTGCAGAGTGGCGATTAACTCTGTTCGTCTTCCTGTTTGAGTCGTTTTCGCCATAGACATATAAATACTATTAATAGTTATTTATATGTCTATGGTTTTCGCAGGTGTTTACCAATCGCAGCTTAAAGGTTGGTGTTGAAGGCGGGATTTTTAAAAATAATGATTCGTTTGACATTGGACTTTCTTAAAATATCAATGCACAGCAAAATGTTATGTCACAAAACCAAAAGAGCGGGAATAAGCAGACCTGCTAAACTGACCTTTGAAAGTAAATATTTAAAATTTATTATATATTATATTTATTATATATTTTATTAGTACAAAGAAAATTAGGGATATTTGTAAGACATAGAAGATTTTTGCTATGAAAATTCAGGAAAATCACATACATAGGAATTATATGATGGTTATTTAAACAATTTAATTTAAATTGTGTAAAATAAAAATCGTTATTTTTAACGTTATTCGTTAGTAGTTTTAATTTTAGTTCCCAGTAACAAAGAAATGCACTGGACATTTTAGTTATTCTTTTGAAGAGGGCTTTAGTTTTGGTTTAAATGCAGGTGTTTTGGTTCATTTGGGTTTTGTTTGGTCTGCGGAGCATGAACTTCATGCACCTGTCAAAATAATGCAGCGGCAGCCAATCAGTTAAGGACATGGCTGTGAACACAAATGTTGCAGGTTCAGTTCCCAAAAGAAATGAGTCAGGAACTGCACTGCTGAGATCACCAATTTATTTATATATTTTAATTTAATTTAATAAAAAAAAACACTCAGGCCCTTTAAAAATGACATGAAACGGCATTAGCAATATGTTTAAATTATGTGAAAGAATATAGAACAGGAAACAAAACAAAAGCAATGTTCTGACATAAAAAGACACTATTTTTAATCTAAAGTGAATATTGCTGCATGTGTCATGTACAGCTCTCATGTGAGTAGATTACAGTAGGATGTCTGTTTTACTACATGCAACTTCCTGTTCCCGGATAGTGACGTCTTATCAGCGTGAGCATATTGTGTGTATTTAATGATTGTACTGACCTAGGGATCAGATCAAGTGTGACGAGGAATCTATACAGTATGTGCCTATATGTGCATGTATCAGCATAATTTCCATCTGACAGATGTCATTCACAGACCACTGAGGTCAAACCACGAATAAGCCTCTTTTATATGTGACGCACAAGATTTATGCGTTTAATTTTCATAAAAAGGAAAACCTTAAATTGTTATATTAAAAAAATATTTTATAAAATGCACTTTCTGAGCACTTCATAATAATCATTAAAAATTATAATATTCCAATTGTAAGTAAAATTGATCATTTATAATAACACCATTAAAAAATGTAAATTAATGTGCATTGAAAAAAAACTGTCAAGATGTATGTGCTTCTCTTTCAGAAAATGCACATTGGATGCTTCATAAAAAAAAGACTACATTTTTTTTTTTATAATTTAATATCGTTATAACAGTGTAACTCTTAATATAATTAATAATGATAACAAAAACAATAATTATTTAAAATAATTAAATTATTGTGCATTGAAATCATAAATATATCACAAGATGTACATTATTCACTTTCAGAAAGCGCACATTGGAAGCATTTTTAATAATTATTGTTATTAACGATTTCATTTTATGATAACATTCTGATTGTTAGTATAAATGAATAATAATTACCATTAATATAAATATTTCAAATACAGGAGCACTTAAAAAAATAGACAATGTCAAGATTTATGTGCTCTGGTTAGTGTAATTAATAGTAATTACTATTAATTAATAATAATAATAATTGAATTACTGTGCAAATCACCACAAAAACAACATAAACTTCCCAAACTCAATTTCGCTTCTGCGTTGTGCAACATATGCTAAAAACAGTTAAACTACAGTGACTGTTTTATCCCAAAATAACACTGCAATGCATTAAATCCAGAGAGAAACGCGTGGAAATGAGTCGACCTCTGCTGTTTCTATCACCAGAGAAACTCTGGTTAGCGAGCAACATTCAGAGGAAAAGAGAGTTTGTATCAGATATTTGATCAGCATAAAAATGAAAGATGGGAGGGTTTTACAGCATCAGTGACTGGCTGTGGATGTTCATCATGAACACTTTATTTGTTATAAATACATATGGATTAAGCTGAGCTTTGTTGGTCAAATCAACATCTTTATTTTAGAGGATACTGTTGTATCTCACATTGTTGGATCCAACACATCCAAGCCATCTCCTTTTTGAACTTTTGCCATCTGGTCTGTGTTACAGAGAACTGAAAACCAGGACAGTCAGGCACAAGAACAGTTTTTATTTCCCCAGACAATCCTGACCACCTTATACTTATTTATCACCTTAAATCCTACTAAATCCTACTTTTTATTTTATTCTGTTCCTATTCTATCTATAGCACACCTGTACATACAGTTTATTCTCTTTTTTGTGGTTTATTTATATTTATGCATGTGTATTTTATTCTCATCTTATTTTTTATTATCTGTGTGTTGTTGTTGTCTCTGTGTACTAAAACAAATTCCTTGTATGTGCAAACATATATGGCAATAAAGCTCTTTCTGACTTCTGACTAATGCCAAAGATTGTTTCCCAGGTGTGAAAAATGAACCAATGCAATCCAATTATAAAAAAAAAAAAACTGGCCTGTTGTGTGTGTGTGTGTGTGTGTGTGTGTGTGTGTGTGTGTGTGTGTGTGTGTGTGTGTGTGTGTGTGTAAGAGAAACAGCATCTCAAATGAGCATCATCTTCCTGTGAAGGAAAGCTGAACCTGGATGCAGGAGTCTCAGGAGAATAACAAGAGAGTTAGGAATTAGTCCTGAACGATTGCGTGTCATGAACACATCAAAACAAGTTTTAACAGTGTTATAAACACACAGACGTCTATGTGTTTTCGTCTGTATATGGGTATGACTCGGCTGTGGACAAACTACTTGTGTAACAGGGTTGAATGGACTGATCTTTACCTCCTGCTACGCCACAGAAACATCTCAGGTGTCTTGGGCATCACAGCTTTGCTTCAAATATGATGAATTAGAATCTTACACTTGAATTACAATAAAAAACAAATTCAAAGACGATCACAATCTGCAACTGGAAAGCAAAGCTTACAAATGAAAAAAAAAAATCCAAACTTTAGTTTATATTATTTCCATTCATCATCGGTTTGCCAATTTCCAGACCCTGCCTGATCCACAACCAGTTTTCCACACACTTAACCATCCAAAGCCATCACCAAACTGCTCTCAGATCAGAAACAACTCCATCAGCGAGTCGATCCAACCATCAGCCACCACAGAAATAACAACAGTGGGGTTTTCCTGCTGTATCTGCTTGATAGAGATCCAGCACTCATGACACTGGAAACACAACCCTGCCTCTGCATCCCTCTGTTTGCCGAAAAAAAATCCATCATTCCCAGCACATCCATCATGTTCAGAGAGCTGGCTGAAACAGACACCGCCGATCAGGATTGGACAGCCCTGCCCTTTCCTGCCCCTTCTCACTTCCCCATCCCTCCAGCGTGTGAAGAGAGGTTGCCAAGCATCTGGGGAGCAGAGCTGGAGGTGAACCTCCGAGGTCACACAGAGACACGGATACCACCAATTAAAGAGGCGAAAGATCCCGTTCTGTCAAAGCAGTGCCACAGGAACATCGATTCTCAACCACAACCTCGCAACTGAGGCACATTTAACTAGATTCTTGAACTACATCAATGATGCATAATCTAATATATCAAATTAATATTCAAATGATTTTTTTATATAAAAAAAACATTTCATTTTAATTGTCTGTAATGTGTGTATGTAATGTACAAAAACAAATAAAACAACAAATATCTTCTTTCTTATCATAAATTAATCTAATTAAATATAGACAAGAATTTAATTTGACATTTTTAAACGTTAGTAAACTATTTGTTTATTCGTTAAATGTACAAAAGCCATAAATAAAACAATTAAAAAAATCAAATATCATGCTGACTGAAGCAAGTTCAGGCAAATCAAGGATATTAAATAATTTAATTTAATAAAAATAAAATTTATAATAAAAAATAAATATTTTAACTGTTACTTTAATGTATATATATGCGTGTGAATGTGATTAATTTATAAATTAATATTAATTGAAACAAAAATTTAATGTATATTTTTATAAATTTTTTCATATTACAACAATTTTATATTTTTTCAAATTAAAAATACAATTTAATTTATTAAATTACTATATATGTGTGTGTGTGTGTGTGTGTGTAAAATGTTATATATTAGATTATCTTCTGATTGATTGTATATGAATCATTTTCAAATAAGTAATGGATATTATTAAAATAAAATATAGATTAATTGATAAACTAAGGAAATCCCAAAATAAGAACTGAATTTGTATATTATGATCTTAATAAAGAGTAAAATAAGCTATTTCAATATTACATTAAAAATATTTATATAAAATATTTAAAAAATATAAAAATATGACTCATACACTTGCTAGCTATGAATGTGTAGAAAATGTAAATGACTTTTTAAAGACAAAAAGTAAAAAAATTGCTTCTACTTTACCTAAAAAAAAATACAATTAAAAAAGTCTGCAGAACCAAAACCACCAGAACTCAAGAAAAACCCATGCAACAAAACGTTTGCATACTAAGTACAGTAAGTGTACACTGTATGTTTACTCTGCAGAAATATCAAGACTAGAATAGTAGCCAGGCATAACTTCCAGCTTTCCTAGTTTTTCCTCTATCCTGCAGTTCTCCTCAAGAGGAACACAGATTGGTCGCTCAGCGGTCACATCAGTCAGTGCATTGATGCAGCAGCGCTCTGATGTTCATGCATGAGTTATTAATACTGCAGACAGCCAGGAATAGAACAGCCCTCCTTACACAACCTCAACACTCACACACAGCTGACATCTACAGAGAGAGGGTCTGTTAACGTCAAAAACACTCACTTTCATCTCGTCACATTATATGTTCATTACTCTGCAATTCTGCCACTTGCTTAGTTCCAGGGTTCAATACATGTTACAGATGTTTCATAAACATAACTTCCGACATAGACATTCGATTTTATAAGACTTCAAAAACATGCTACAGACTGCCACCTTGTGGTCACAAACCTTGCTCGTTTTTGGCAACAAGATTATGCGTTTAAATATGAATAATATTTTTTTATAATAACACACATATTATAATATATATTATAACATTAAATGATAGCAGCCTATAAATAAAGTATGTATTAACATTAAATACTTGTAAGATTCAGTTGAAATACATATTTAAAAACAAACTGGTGCAAAAATAAAAAATCACCACAATGAAAACATTATAATAGAAAGTAAAATCAATACTACCTGATTATTTTTTTGCATTTTAACTTCTTTGTTTTACATTTTTGAGTATGTATTAAGATGAAACACTTGCATAATTAAAAGCAAATCTGTGCAAAATATAAACTTCAATAGCATTATCAAAGTAAAAGAAGCTTTACATTCATCAACAGATTTTCATAAAATGTAAATATGAATATTTTAATTGTACTTTTATGATTATACAATATATTACAACAATAATCTACTTTTTATTAATAATACTTTATTACAAGCAAACCTGTGCAAAAATATAAAAAGTATAGTAAAATTAAAACAAATACTATATGATTATGACCTATAAATAAAATAATAAACATTCTTCTTCACTTTGCACAACTTTTTTCAAGATGATAAAAATATGATGAATAAATATTGCGCAATTACAAGGCTTTATAATAGTAAAAATATTATTAAATCATAATTTACATTAAAAAAACTAACGTTTTAAATAAACATTAGTATAGTTTTCTGATTTAAATGTAAACAAATTAACATTTTATGAATTATAATACAATTTCATAATATTTAACTTGTTTTTGCATGTGTAACAACATGCAATACTTTTAAAATCCAGTTGAAATATCTAGATATTTAAAAGAAAATCTTTGAGGAATGAAAAAGGAGAGAGAAAAAAAAAACCATCACCTTTCTGTTCTGCATACTGGATGGTTCATCAACCTTCAGCGTTTGAACTAAAGTCTCAGGAGAGATTTTAGTTCCAGCAAAAACTCCAGTGGGAAAACTGAACGCCTGCAGGGAAAACACATGAAGCTGAATGAAGAATGATCTCATTTAGAGCAAGTAATCCGAGGAGAAATGACACTGGTAATGCCACATATGAATAACAATCCAAACAAACGTCTATACCTTTGAATTATTGTTTATACTGCTGTCAGAGGTGTTGAGTTTGGTCTCTTTTGAATCTGTTTTAATGAGCTGATTGAGCTTGATCTGTCTCTTCTCCAGATTTCCCAGCATGGGGTTGTTTTGGGGCTCATTTTCTAGCTTCACAGCGCCGTGGTGGAGCTTCTGTCGGGCCCGTTTAATTTATGTTGATAAGATCTTTGTATTTACCGCGCGTGCATTCAGAATAAGTCCCGCACGGGTTAAAATTGACCATTTGTTTGGTGTTGCAGCTAATATTGTCCGAGTGGAAATGAAACGCAAGATGAGTTAACGTAAAAAAAAACTCGTTTACATAAATAAAAAATGTTACATTTTCCAGTCAACTGTATACCTTAAATAAACAAACAAAAAAAGTTACATGAAAACAAAACAGATTAAAAAAAAACGTGACTTTTATTCGAACGTGATAACTTTCCAATAAATGTACGTTTTCCTGCTGTTAAAGTACATGTATTGACTTTTAAATGTACATTTTAAACTTCAGCTTGTTAGCAGTTGGGGTCAACAAACCTGACTAGCAAAGGAGCAACCCAAAACCCTCCTAAACCAGCAAAACGGACCAACCTGTCAATCTTTAGGCCTTTTTACAACACTGAGTTAAAGGTTTTGGAATAAAATATCCAAAAACCACAAGGCTAGTGTTATATATTTTGTCCAGCTGATTACTTACAGTATCTCTAATGTTTTCAACTACTTGTAAATCATGAGAAAATTCCCATTCTAATCAGTGACACAGGACAGTGCAGTCGCCTGTCAATGACGTTAGTTACCGCCTTTACTGACGTAGAAACCACATGACAACAGTAGCTTCGTGACAAACTTCAACTAGAAAGAGATGCCGATCTCGCTTGTGTTTTACTCGACACGTGAGTTGTTTTGATTTGTATCTTTACAGAAAAAGTATGCTATTATAATGATCAACAAGAATAATATTATGGGTCATACACGTCAAACGCGGGGCATCGCATCTGATCGCGTCTTTGGATTGACTTTGTATGTAATCTACTCACGCAAATCGTTGAACTCGCGTTAAATCCATGATTTATTTTTCCTCTGATTGATGGCCGTCAGCAGTTTGGTAGAAGACAACAAATCCCATCATTAAACGCTCCTTCTTAGCGTCATCAAACCACGCGATTGTTATTGTTTTGATAGTGCGCCCTCTAGTGACAGGTCCTACAACCTGTACCTTTAAGGCTGCTCTGTCCCTGCTCAGAATTTTGTGTAAGAACATAATGCAGCATAATAAAACAAACTAAATTATAAATTAACACCCACCTCAGCTCCTAAAAGTAAACATAGTTGTTTTTAATGTTTAAACCTCTGAGCAGCATTGAAAAGTCTGTATAAAGACTGTAAATGCTACTTCAGAAGCGCCTCTTTGCCACCTTTTGCAGAGTAAATTTCATTATACATTAAATTTTCACTGCAAAAGTGGCACTTCTGAAGTGGCATTTAGGGACTTTACAAAGTTTAATGTTGCTCAATGGAAGCATAAATTCATATACACAAAAATTACAGCTGTATAATTTGATAACAGGACATTGGTCAGAGCATAATTTAGTCTCTTTAACATGTGGTATTGTGTCTTTGTATTGAATTTAGAGCTTAACTCAGGCCTTTATTTTAAAGATGTTATTAATCATTTTTAGTCACCTCATTCTAAACAAGTTGTTTTTCTCATTTATAAATTGGTATAAACTGGAACCTGTGTTGACAACAGAAATGGAAAGTCCTTTCAAAATTATCTTTATTCTTTGATGAATATGGCAAATAAATAAATATATACATACGTATATACACGAGCAAAATCGACAGATAGTTACTGAACAATATTACAAAAACAGTATACAGATCCAAAGCTTAGAAATACAAAAATATAACACTATTGGTCCAGCAGCATACATTTGATTTAATAAATTACTTGACGTGATTCAGAATAGTCAAGGTTAAGTTCTCATCTACATTCAAGAGTATAAGGTATGTATTTGGAAATGTATACGATGGTATACTGTATCCAGGTAGGTGGAGGTTGGAACAGAGGTGGTTATTTTCATTGCCCTCCTTCTGTATCATCTGTAACTGAGTCTGGCCCCTGAGGTACTTCGGGGCCAAAGTAAGATTGTAATTGAGCCCTTGAGCTCATTATATCTGTACTTCATTCCAAAGTAGCAGTTAACACGTACACCACTGTAAGTACTACTGAAATGGAGTGGTTCGATTAAGAAAGTAAAACTAGTTCTATTGAAATATTTATAAAATACATAAAGCAAGATGTAAAGATTTGCCATGCATGGTAAAAATAACATTGGGTGAATCTCATGAAATATCCAGGTCACACTGCAAAAAAGATTTTTGGCTTATTTTTCAGTACAAATATCAAAACATTCTTAAATCGAGATGCATTACATCTGTAAGTCACCCCCCCACCCTTGTTTTAAGCAAAATCTCACCCAATTTTGGTATTTTTTTTATTTATTTTTTTGAAAACTTTTGAAATATTTTAAGTTATTTTTCTTCACAATGAATATTCTTCATAATTTAAGAATATTTAGATGTTTGTCCAGAAGAAAACAAAACTTATTTTTTGTGCAGTGCATATTTCCGCCTGAAATCTGTATTTTAGTCAAAAACAAAATAGCACTCATTCCTTATGCAAATCTAATTTTCTATTTTTTCATTTGAGTTTGAGGTTAAAATACAACCCCGGACATGTATATCACTGAAGTTATATTTAGATATAGATCCCTACAATCACACAAATCTTAATAACAGTAAATAAAATAAATTATTTGGCGTACAAATTTACTAAATCTATAGCAACTCAACGTTACCTTAAAATTGTGAAATGTTACTTTTTAATACATTTTTACTGTATTTATTAAAATGTCGGCTTTCTGCTAACAAATGTTGACTGGGAAGACTTTGAAGAAATTGTTGCAGCTTTTAGTTTGTTTTGTGCACATGTCAGTGTAAGACAACTTTTAATTCAGTCACTTTACGTTAGTTTAGTTATCCGGACGTGAACAAAAAGCGAGGAAGGAGGTATGCTGGTGCCGTCCTTAGAGAGGAGATGAATGTGACGATATCCTATGAGGAAGAACAAAACGTGCTTCGTTTTAACATCAGCTCCCCAGAGGATAAATGTTTGATTGGTGGAATGGAGACGTACCTGGTTGCATACAGAGGAAAGGGAGAGTGAACTGTCCCACAAAGTCGTTCTTGGATGTTTTATCATAGTCCTCCACGACAAACCGCACCAGCGCCAACTCAGGGACATGAATTGTGAACTGAAGCATATCGTGCCATACTGGGTTAAAACCTGCAGAGACAAATAGGTAGCTGATATTAATTGCACTTGGAATATAATGGAATATTTGTACTTTTAAACATGTATTCGTTTCAGGACTATTTAAATTGATTGCTCAAAAGCTATACATTCAACGTGAACCATTAGTTTAAAAACAAGTTTGTTTAGTCTTTTGAACGCAACTAGATCTCTAGATGAACCGCGTCTAGGCTTTCTCAGTCTAGACACATCTCCGTCCTATACGTTTAAACTGACCGTTGTTGTCGATGTATCTGGTTTCCTGCTTGGCCTGGTCCAGTGATACGCCGTGAATTTCCACCCGAACGAGGGGATCGATAATTGAGCCCTCCTTGATGTTTACCTTGGGAAGCTGTTGGCCACTGATTACCTGAAAAGAACAATATGTGTAGGTTCAGCATATACATGTTATAACACCAGCACTCACAAAGAAATTCAGGATTGTACCTGTACGGAAAGGCTAAGTGGATTGTAACCGTCTCGGTTTTGAGGGTTCTCTGGGTCAAACCGCTCGTCAGTGTTGCGCATGAATGTTGGTTTCAGTATGTAGCCACAATGTCCGTTTTGACTAAATAAGCCATCGTTTAGATCCATCTCAACCCCTGCGGTCTGAAAGTTCAGAGCAACTGAGAAGAGAAGAGAATCTCTATTGGAAAAATTTCCCCTTTTTTTTAAATGGATAAAGAATGATAATTTAGGCTTTTACATTAGTGATGTTTTGGCCAGTTAACTAGTAATGTTCATCAACTTTGAATAGTGTGATGATTGAATAATCATCTTATGATTGGTTGGTTGGTTTTAGATGGTCTCCCAGCTTGGTCACGCTGGTGGTGTTCAGCTGTTTTAGTCAGCTGTTGTAGTTCGACCAGCTTGAAAGTGCCCAAAATTGCTCTAAAAACCAACAAATCTAACTATCCTAACCAGACAGATGGCTAACTAAAACATGGACACCACTTGATTAACCCTTAACTGTCACTCACATTTTTGAACATAGACTTTATAGTGCACGACCCAAACTTAAATTTTTAAAATTCATGACTGAAAACATTTTTTAACATGATATTGATGTACCATTTTTATGGTAATGCAATGTCTGATTTTAAAATGGGTTTTAAAGGAAGAATTTTGAGATTTTAAGTTTTCAGTCGATATATAATTTCTGATGATTTCTAAAATGTAGAGTTTTGAGGGTGCACTCTTGTCATAAATTAATCTATTACTTTTCCTACATCATTTTTAACAAAAACATTGGTAAAATATATATTCGGGAATCTTAGACCTTTCCAACGATATATAGTTTGTCAAGATTAGATTAGATTTAATTGTAATATAGTGAGGTAAATGTAGGTGTCCCGTATACGGGACAGGGTGACAGTTAAAGGTAGGTTGGTTAAAGTTGTTTTTTTTAACAAGCTAGTAATACTAATTTCTACTACAATAACAAGTTGGGCAATAAATCATATCTGTCTTAATCCCAACTATCTATAGCTAGTTATGCAATGTTCATCAACAGAATATTTTCAAAATTCCATTACAGTCCTTATTTATCTAAAGGGGTAAGTCCACCCAAAAATAAAATTAGGCTGTGTTTTATTCACTCCCGGAGCATTCTAGATGTATATGACTTTCTTTTTCCAAACAAATCCAAGTCGGAGTTATATCAAAAATTGTCTTTGATCTTTCAAGCTCTATCATTGTAGTCAGCAGGTGCTACATTCCTTCAGTACAAAAAGAAGTGATATAAAAAGCACCCTTTTACTAGCCTAATTTAATTTTTGGGTGTACGAACCCTTTAACTAAACCAGAATCAGAGGTTTTCACAATTTTTTTATTCTCAGGTAGGCTCACCAATTTGGCACCCTGCATTCCACATGTCCTGTGGGTTGAAGTTGGATGAGTCCGTTCTCAAACCACTGGGGTAAACCCGGCTCAGCTGGCGAGTGTTATGGAGAACAAACTCTGATCCTGTAGTACCGAGACAAAGACTGTAAGATAATACAATTCTCTAAAAATAATAATTTATGAGCTGTTATAAGCAGTCAGACTCATGTTTCCTTTACCTGCCTCCCTAATGTGTTTCCGGGCCTTAGACTCGGTGAAGGAGGAGATCTCGTAAAACTTTGAGTGAATTTGTGAATGTTTAAAGCTGCTAAAGTGGACACTCTTGCAGTAAACCACACAGTCCGACAACTCTTTAGATAGACGCTGCTTGGATTTCTAGACAGTACAAAAACAGTCATTGACAGGTTAGAAAAACAAGAAACCTTCCTAAGGTGGATTGCTAGTTTTTCACAAGCCAGGGTGGTCCGTTTTGATTATTTTAGAGGGGTTGTGGGCATTTGTCAGCTGGTCAGGTCTAGATTGTATGATGTGTTTTTGCTGTAAGCATTTAGTTATGCTACCTAAACCATTGAACCCAGGACTACTTAGACAATGTCATGACAGACGACCCTTGGATAATGAGGCCACGTATCCACCTGGCTTCATCTTACACTACCATCTGTTGGGTTCATCCTTGCCAACCTGCTGTGCCAACTTAACATGATATTCAAACTTAGATCTGGACTGGAACTGAAAGTTGGTTCAAAGTCAGCAAGGGTTAGTCCTTTAACACTGTTCCATTGACGGACTAGACCTGTATTACTGGCACTGTAAATCAATTGAGAAAAATATGTCAACTAAATGACTATTTAGTAATTGGCCTAAAAAAAGTCATCCAACAAAAAAGAGTCCAAAGAACAGTGCTTGTGTGCAAATTAAAAGCTAAACATCCCATGCCAATTTTTTTTCAGTTGAGGAGTCAACAAGATGACTGTATCTCGGATTGGAGAAACCAAGAGAGGTGATCCCTGACTGCAGTTAACCAGAGTTCAGAGAATCAAGTGTCACATGGTAACAACAGTGCCAGCAAATGCACATGGCCACCTATCAGATGGCAGAAGACCACAAAAGACATGCCGTTTCTGTCTTATCTCTTTCTGACTTTCTCTCTTGCTTTTTCTTGTTTGCTTGTCTACTTCTTTCCAAGATTGCTCTAGTGTCATCTCTTCCAATTTATATTAGTGCTTTATGCAATCCGCCCATTTTCAGAGCAACTGAGCATATCTCTTCTGGCAGAATATTTTGCTAACTTGAAGATGAGACAAGCTGGTCTACATTAGTTCTTATGGTCCAGAACAGACATTTTGGCACAAAGTAGTACTCCTGTTCACAAGTGGAAGTTTCCAGGGACGATCAAACTGAAGGAGGGTGTTCAACATATTAAGTAATGAGATTTGAATCTTGTGGTTGAAATCATGGTAGACTGTAACTCTTACTTGAGGACACAGCACCGTAGAGCTCTGATGAAGACCTGATAGACTCCCAATGAGATAAGACCGCCATTCAAGTAGCCAAAGAAATTGTATCCTAGATATGCTCCGTTACCATTAACATTATTTCATTGTTAACAACTAATTAGCCATTTAGCGGACACTTTTACCAAGAGTGCTTTACAACGTAATAGTAACGGGAATGGGGGAGGGGCTTCAAAGTAAGCTGTGTGAATGGCTCTTCTTCAAGGGTACAACAGTAGTAGTTTGTAGATGTACATTTGCTGGGTTTCAAACTCTTTACTGACTTGGCTACGCCACTGCATGGTTTAAGTGAAAGGGTGTGGAATTCATCTTAATCCTCATTTTATAAATTACTGTCTCCATAATTAGAAAATCTATCGAATGAATCATTTTACCTTGAGTCTATGCCGTACGCTGTCATTGCGATGATGGTCATCGTTAATTTCAGCAGTCTCCTCTTCTTCGCTCACCTCTCCCATCGAAGGGTCCACTACCCCATTCATGCTATTCTCTAATCCACCCATCTTCTTTCCTTTCAACAGAATCTTCCCTTTCAGATCCTGCACACACGCACACAAACAGAGTAGATACAGTTTCATCAGCAACCATCAAAAATCTCGGTAACACTTTAGTATAGGGTCCAATTCACACTAATAACTAGTTGCTTATTAGCATGTCTGTTATTAACATATTGGCTGTTTATTAGTGCTTATAAAGTACATATAATGCATGACATTCATAATCCTACCCAATACCCTAAACTTAACAACTACCTTATAAACTATTAATAAGCAGCAAATAAGGAGTTAATTGAGGCAAAAGTCTTAGTTAATGGTTAGTTAATAGTGAGAATTGGATCCTAAAATAATGTGTGACCAAAATTTCATATAGTAACAGACTTTAACAGAGAACACATGGATACACAAATTAGGTGTGCATACCAGAAAACACATTTACTGGTGTTTGGCCAATTAGGAATGTATAGAGAATATTCTTTTGAAGAAATCAATTAATTTGAATCTAAATCAGCAAGATTTCATAAGTCAATTAGCTTCACTTGGAAGACCATGATGTTCAGTTAAGTTTTGCTATTTGCTAACGGCTACGATGGTCTGTGGGGTTGGGGGGACAATATTATTGTTTGCTTTAATAATTCAGCATGGCTGGATCAGATGGACATAGATCATATGGCTGCCACCCCAGGTCAACAGCCGGAGAAAGCGAATGTATCCTGGACAGATCACCACACTCTGAACTCTGATACAAACGTTTGCTCATAGGGTGGAAACTTCAAGATCTTTGCTGTGAACTCTTCAAGATGTTGAGGACATTTAAGTGCTAGACGTTTACTGCTCATTAAGCAGCAATTAGGTGGGTTTGTTAAGTGAAAGTACTTGTATAACTGACCGCATACATCCGTGCTTACCTCAGGAGATGGGAGGACGTTGGGAATCTTTCCATCTAAAGGGCTTTTCAGCAGCTTGTCTCCCAGGATCTGGGTGAGGTGTTGGGCCATGACTTTCTGCTGTTCTACACTGCAGTGGTTTTCAATGGACAAGATGACAGGGTACTGCGATGCCTGCGGAGGGGAGAGTGTGTGTGTGTGTGTGTGTAAATAAGTGATGGAGTGAAATGGAACACTCAACACAGAACAGCGGCTAACACACTGGCAGGCAGGGGTCGACTGGTCCAGATCACATTACACACAAACAAGGGCATGGTGCCCTGGCTCAGAGTGAACCTGGCCCCAGTCTGCCACACACACACAAAAAAATGTAAGCTAGTCCAAACCAGTTTATAAAGATCAAAGATGAACAAAGAAAACAAGAGGGTAATAAAAATCTGTATGGGTATAGTATATCAAACATGGTATTTCTAACAACTGTATAGTAATAGAATCAGATGATAATTCTATATATATTTTGAAACATACCATGCATGTTCCATGGTATTTACATGGTTTTTACAAAAAATGAATAAAAATCATAGTAACAGTCCAAAAACTATGGTATTACTATGGCGTTCTATGAAGTACCTGATTATCATCGGGTGCCTTCACTATACCATTGTACAGTATTTTTGATTTAGTGTTTCAAAATGGTACCATGCTAATAAATTATGTTGAACACTAAGATGATGCTAATGCCATGAGATTCCTTGACTTACCTTAAAGAACCACATAAACACCATAGTATTTGAATACGGACTCATTCATTACAATGCCATATTAAGTACTGTAGTATTATCCTCTGATAACACCCATATACAATGGCACCGTTACAGAATATTCTTGTAATAAACATGCAGTTTTACGAGTGAATGAAAACAAAGACATAGTTTGTGACATACTTTAAATGCATAGTTGCCCAGCACATTGACAACATCCTTGAAGAAGATCTTGGAGGTAAACGTGTGTCCATGGTAGACGATTGGTTCTCCATTTGGTCCATCCCAGCAGTCCACTTCGACACATCGACAGCCACGTTTCAGTGCTCTAAAACGCACATACAAGTTCATATTTATGAATGTAAAGAAGAACTGAATCTTTAAGAATTTAACATGTGGAATAGGTTTTTGAAAACGTGTACCGTATATAGCCTTCCACACTGCTGTGTCCTCTGATTTGGTCCTCCAGAAGGTACGTGTTATGAGAAGATGATATGAAGTAATGACAGAGAGGCTGAGTCATGTCCTGGTAGAGATCCACCATGGTAGGGTTGAAAATGGAGCCCTCTGATGAGCTCAGGTACATCAGGAAACCATCAAACGTCATTGCTTGCAATATTTTTGCTATAGGAACATACAATGGACAAATTAAAGCATTTTAAGATGTCCAAAGATGTCAAGACCACAACATGCAGCATTAGGATACCTGGAACTAGAAGGTAATGAGTTTGAGAAGTTTGAAAGCCAAATGACCAAGGATTATCTAAACAGATCAATGGCAAGTGGAAAGTAAAATACAAATAACTTGAGCTTCAAAGAAACCCAGAGTAAGAAAGGTACAACTCTGTTAGCTATGCTTCATCACAAAATTAGTTACCTGTGTCTGAAGGTTCATAGTGTTCGATGAGCTTTAGTGCATACTGCTGAACTCCGTCCTTGTGTAGCTGCTCCTCTTGTAGGAAATCTTTCAGATCTTGGAGCGTTAGCTTCTGCCCATCAGCCGAATATTCCTGAAACACTCGCAGGACATCCTCACGCTGAGTCAACATCTTATAGAACAGCACAAACTCATCATCCTCAAGAGTTCCTGATTGAGACTTGTCTGCCATCTGAAGAAAATGCACCAATGCAAGAACTAGCTGTAAATGGATCACCAAATAATAAAGTGTCTAGTGTCAAAACTGTCATTGAACTGAAGCTACATCAAGCTACAAAGTGGTATAGCAATGTAACTGTAGGCTGGCTGTGAATGTGTGGTTACCGTAAAGAGACGAAGAGCATGATGCTCATTCATGTCCACATTCATCATCTTTAACAGATTTCGGACCTCCTTAAAGTTCATCTGCCCATCTCTGTTTTTGTCTGCCTTTTTAAACCAATCACAGATCCATCTGGAAACCGCATTTAAGGGAAAACTGAAGTGCTTGACATGATTTACCAAAGTAGGGTTACTGTGGATTATGTTTAAAACCTGAAAGTTAAGTGCTCAAACTTGGGGCTTGGACATCAATCCAAGTATAGTTAGAGATAGGGTTAAAACTTTGAAAAACAAGAAATTCCCAGGAACATGTCCATCTTCCATAACTCAAGTTGCACTACATTGAGTGAAACCAGGTCAATGGATCAGATGTGCTGCATCCCAGTGTATTTAAGTGTCCTTTAATGCCTTTTAGCCTGCATGAAACCTTGTGCGTGTAAGATTGGCAGAAAGTGGAATGATAGACGGGCAGATAAAGAGTGATAGTAAAGGATACTGGTCTAGTTTCTCTCTCTGCCCCATGTTCTCCAGGTTATCGATGAGTTTGCGTATCCCTTTAATCCACGATTGTGCTTCCCCTGCTGATTCGGCCACTAGGTCCAAGTTGCCTCGTCGACCACGGAACACAAGGGTGAAGCAGCGGTCAGGCGGGAACTCATCAGCAATGCTGAGCAGAACCTCAGATTGGTGCCCTTCCCGCACAGCTTCCACATCACCCACAGAAACTATATACAAAGATAGACAAACATTTAACTAGCTATCCCCTAAACCCCAAGTGTTGCAGACACCAATATTGTAGACCAATATTTGGACTATCAATGCCCAGACCCATACAAATGCAAAGTTTTTGGAGTCTCAAGAGATCTCGAAGATTCCTGCTTCGACTTTGACCCCAACCTAAACCTTACATCCAATCTACAGAAGGGGTGCCCAATCCTGCCCCTGGTCGACCATAATTTAACACACCTAAACTTGCTAATCAAGGCCTTCAGGAATACTAGAAAGTCACTGGCAGGTGACCTTGATCAAGGTTGGAGCTAAACTGAGGGAAAATGGACCTTGAATGCCAGAGTTGAGAACCCCTGCCCTAAACCCTAAGAGCTTGAAACAAGACCAATATTTGGCCCATCAAGGCCCAGACCCATACGAATGCAACATTGTTTGTGGTCTCAAGAGATTTCAGTACCAAAATAAAACAAGATTAAGGCTACAACTTTGACCCCAACCTAAACTCTTCATCCAGTTTAGAGCAGGGGTGCCCAATCCTGCTCCTGTTGGACCATAATTTAACAGACCAAAAACAGACTAATCAAGGTCTTTAGGAATACTGGTAAATTACTGGCAGGTGAGTTTGATCATGGATGGTCGGAGCTAAACTCTGCAGGAAAGTTGACCTCGAGGGCTAGGGTTGAGAATCCCTGCACTAAACCCTAAGAGTTGGAGTCAAGACCAGACCTCTACAAATGCAACATTTATGTCTTCTCAAGAGATCTCAATACCAAAATAAAACAAGACTGTAAATTGCAATCGCTACGCACTTCCAGGCAGGTGTGTTGGAGCAGTAGCTAAACTCTGGAGAATGTTGGCCTGACCTAGAGGTTCTGAAAATACTTTATATGAAGCTACTATATAACTGCCAAGGGTAATGGTGCAGTTGTTCCTGGTGGGTTATAGGTTCAATCACAGGAAGAGTTAATCCATTAACTATCACTATTGTTAACTTAAATAAGACACTTAAACTCGGTTTCTCTTATTACAACAGAGTCTAATCCTTCTCCTGGAGGGTTACCTTCCAGCAGAGTTTT
Source organism: Carassius auratus (assembly GCF_003368295.1). NCBI lineage: Eukaryota > Metazoa > Chordata > Actinopteri > Cypriniformes > Cyprinidae > Carassius > Carassius auratus. The sequence goes on from NC_039289.1 coordinate 2,752,009, forward strand.
GCTCCAGCCCCATTTAAACACCTGAACCAGCTAAGGTTTTCAGGATCACTACAAAAAATAATAGGTAGTGTTGCAGCTAAACTCTCCAAGCCCTCCAGGAGAAGGACTGGAGACCCCCTGGTGAATGGAATTGTTATTGCAGTACAGCATGTAGCTTTGGATAAATGGCTAATAATTACAGATTGTGGCTCTTGTTAGTGCTACTTACAGGTGGAGTGTGCGTTTCCTGCTTTCTTGCTCTTGTACCAGATAGTCATGCAGTCTTCTTGTAGCCGGAAATAACGCTGCTTTTTCCACGTGCGAGACTTGATTTTTCTCATCACTGTGCCAACAAACATAGACTTCAGGTCGTCGTCAGCCTGGATACCTGAGGAGCAAGACAGTACAGGAGACAAAGAGGGTGAAGACAACAGGGAGTGCACCTGACCCAGATTCTCAGCACATCATGTAAACACAAAATATAAAAAACACCCCCTGCCTCTTATAACCAGATAATGAATGTATAGATATATACGAGATAAGTTTTGGCATACATTTTATGAATACATGTAAATTGGTGATGCTAGCACTCCTTTTTTCCCCATAAATGTAAACTTACGTAGGCTCCTTTCAGTAGAAGCCATCTGTCGTTCTGTCATTTTTTAGGTGTCTCCTGTTTAAGGATAAACAGAGAGAAGAAATGAATGAGTCACACTGACAGGAGTGAACAAACGAATATTAAAAGACATAATACATTAAATAGCATATGTTTAACATTTACCATACAATAACAGTTACGTCTGCAACTGTTTAAGACATGCATTAAAAATTGTATATCTGAGGCATCCCCTAACATAAAAAGCTAGATTTTATATGTAACAGCATAATTTTATTAATGCAACAAGCCATCAACCATAATTTAAAACGATAAACGCCACACAAACAATGTAAAATATTCAGATAAATGTATTTTTAAGAAACTGAACAGTGTTAGTAATAATATTAAAAAAATAAAAATTAAGTCTTGATTTCAGTCTGTTCCTCCATCAATGCAACAGACAACAAAATATATATGCACACCCTCAAATAAGTTTTTCAGATGGTATAAATGGTTGTGGTCAAAAGGCAAAAGCCCCTGGATGTCCGGCTTTAATACAGGGATCAGCACTAGAGCTGTGGACTCAGACTCTTCAATGAGTTATTTGTGAAAGCATCTCACACTCACCATCAAATACTGCACAGCTATGCAAAATCAAACAAAAAGTCACACAAAGTTGCCATGAGGATTCAGGTTTCACATAAGGCCAGTTTGCTTTAAACATGGAGTTACACAACGAGTTATTAACAAAAACTGCCTGAACTCCTAATACTCCAGATTCCTTCAACTGATATGTTGTTAGCTGCTGTTACAACTAATGACTTAAACTCTTATAAAACCAATGATGATACGAATGAGCTACACCAAATGACAACAGTGTCAACAATAGCAGTATGTTCACTATATTATATAAAAAAATTCAATTGCAAAATAATTTAGTTTTAAATGTGAATTTTTTTTTTTCATTTTAATATTTTTATTAAATTTAAATTAAAAAATTAAATTAAAATTAAAATTAAAAAATTAAAATTATGCATTTATCCAAAGCGACTTACAGTGCATTCCGGCTATCAATTTTTACCTATCATGTGTTCACTGGGAATCGAACCCACAACCTTGCACTAGCTTGTTTGCTAACGCAACGCTCTACCAGTTGAGCTACAGTCAGGAACACTAAATTAGATAAATAATTTATTAAATTAGATTAATAATAAAAATATCAATAATTAAACTATAAAAGATAAATAAATATGTATCAATTATGTAAGTATTAAAAACAACAATTTAACCAACCGCATAAAGATAAAACAAGCAACAGGTGTGAACAGGTGTAATGTGTCTGTAAATAAACTTTCATAGTCAGAGAACAATAATGTTTAATATTGAAGGAGGACTTACCCTCTGTAGGCTCATTGCTGGATATGTATTTGAGCTTTGAAGAGGAGCTAGCGTAACTCAGGAGAAGCCGGTGTAATGTGGCCCCCACTGCAAAAGAGCCGGACTGACTGTCCACATCTCGCCACAACACACCTCCCTCTGACGCACAACCACACACTCACAGATCCACAGCAACACACGGGACTCGATGTTCACTAGTGCCTCTTGTCCTCAAGATACGCTTTCTATATCCCCTCTCTGTCTTTGGGAGTCAAAACATCTCTTTCCCTCAGGCTGCTTTGTCTTGCGTCTCTGTCCCTCTGTACAGATAAAACGAGGGTATGTCAGTTTTGAAGTGGAAACACGATCCGGCGCATTGCGTAACTGGAGTGTTGCATTCCTGCGTGACAACTAAAGCTTTAATTGTTACCGAATAAACATTCACATTCAGATAAATGCAGTTCCTGTTTACTGATTGGCTGTGTTATCAAAGCTTTTTGCATATTGCATTATGCCAAACAGAGTTTTTTTTTTGCTATTTTCTAAAATCATAATGTGTTTGCTAAGGAGTCAAAAAGCCACTCTGTTGTCATTCTGAGTGGTGTTGCATGTTTCTGTGTTTGCCAGCTGTCAAAAGAGTGTGAAGAGGAGCCTAACTCAGGAGAAGCGTGTTCTGGGTGGATATCAAAACAGCCACAATGCTAGGATGTTGCTATGCAGCTCCTAAAGTGTTCAGTGTGTCGCTAGGTGAATATTTACCTGGCCAAGATAAAAGTAAACGTTCTGGCTAGATATGGACCTGAATCAAAACAGCCACAGTGCTAGCCTCTTGCTATGGCTAATAAGGCATTATAAATTGTTTTTAGCATGTTGCTGTTTGGTTGCTAATATAAAAAGTATAAATCCCTAAGCATGAGCAACAGAAATGGCATGCTAGCATTAGCAAAAAATGAAGCAAATGACTGATTAGCCATGTCAGTTAACCCTGTTAGCATATTACAATGCACTCTTACAGTATAAAACGAGTTCCCTTAAAAATGATTGAGCATAATTTCACTGTATAGGCTACACATGATCAAAGGAACTGAATGTTCATAAAATATAACGTCTTCATGGCATGTTGACAGTCAGACATATATTGAACACTGTCGTCCGCCTCCAGTCTGGCCCTGAAACACGTGTCAGGGAGTTTAATGGATGTTTGTGGAGCACAGCTCAAGAGCCTATTGTCTACGCTTGGCCTGCTTCACTGGGGCCCTTTAGCGGAGACCCCAGATGATTGGATCAGGTTACTGAAGTAGGCATTCATCATTTAGAAACCCTGTTATACTGCGTTCAGGCGGATACAGGGAATAAGAGGAAGTGGAATTTTTTTGTCAAATTTTGAACATCTTGTATTTGAAAAATCAACCCGTCTGAAGCGTGCTTATGTCTGTCAAGTGGTCCTGGGGGTCGATTTTGATTGTACCTGGCTTCATCTCTTATTAGGAATTCTTCTTCTCTTTCCCTTCCTCGTGTTTCGGTTCATGAATAAAACACAGCCAAGCTCAATGTCTGAGCTCAGCTTACACACGCAGCGCTGGCGTCTTTAGAAGGGGGTCCCTGCCTACCCGCTATATCATCGAGACAACCCCCTGGAGTGCTTCCAGACTCCTATAAGCACACACACACACACACACACACACACACACAGAGAGAGAAACACTTTCCATGGCAGACATCACCTCAATGAAACTCTCACCGTGTTTAACAACGTATCAAATCGTTCATTACACAAAAGTGATTAGCAACTAAACTCAACTGACCATTCGGTTGATATGATGCTTGTAATCGGGACTAGAACAACTATTCTGGATCTCAGACTAGATTTCCCCATTTAAGGAAAATGGGACATGAAAGTTTTGCCACGTAGATATGCAAAAACTGTACACCTAACAGTCATTTTATAATACAAATTCTAGAAGTACTGTTAGCCACCGAGTCACCAGATTTCTCTGCATTCAAAATAAATAATTTCTAATTTGAAAACATGTGGAAAACAATTGTTTTATTTTATTATTTCCTCTGCTCCAGAGCTGTTTTTTTTGCAGTACTACTACTGGTCAGCAGGTGGCAAGTATCAAGGATCAAGCTATGCATAAACTTTACTTAAAATAAAGGGAAGAAACAATGTTTTAAAACTCTAAATATTTTAAAATGCTTTTCCGTCCAATATATTTAATTCATCGAGTGCCATATAGCTGGCTCCGAAATAACATTATTATTATATATAATAAAATTAAGATTTAAAAACAATACATTTTTAAATATATATATGCACAGCTAAAAATCAGTGTGTAATATTAATTACATAATATAAAAATAATGGTTATATTTCACACTATGAATGTAGTTTAATAACTGGATATTATATTTTGACACTTTATTTATCATTGTATTATATATACTGTAATATATTATACAATGATATAATCATTTTATAAAATTGCATACTTTTTTTTTTTACACTAAATGTTATTTTTGTTTTGGTATATGCAAGTACAATATACTGAACAAAATGTTATTTATATATATATATATATATATATATATATATATATATATATAATATGTCTATTATGGTCTTAAACTGTAATTTTAAATTAGCCTGAAATTCATTTCGGAGTCAAATAACCTACTTCCTGACCAGAAAAGCAGCACAGAAGACAGCAATTTCACGTGACTTTAACAAATGGCATGACACTGTTTATTTAACAGCATTCAAAATTATACATTTTTGTGATGAAATACACAGACAAAACAGTCTTTCGATTCCTCTCGATTCCATCAAAAAGGCTTGGAGGAAAAAGAAAAAGAAGCCTAGTAATGGATGAGACGGACTCTTCCTCAGTCCAGCAGAGTCTAAAGTCAACTGTTATTATCTCGAAACAAACCGTGAATGCTGAGCACCGTTCTGAGCTTCTTGGCAAAAAAATATTAAGTGCCCTTGTATGAGAAACAGTCTGATGCTTTAAGGTGTGGTGCTGGTGGTCCTGGAGGGTTTGGGATGAGTGGGAGTGTGTTACTGAGGAGGTAAGGGGATGCCGCGGGGGTCTGTGACCTGCCCTTCCTGTAGGTTTTTGACCAGCTGAGCGAGCCAGCGTTTGGTGGTGGAGTCGTCCTTTAGCACTTGAGCAAACGTGGTGTCCTTTAACTGGTCGGGCAGGCACTGACGCAGAGCTTCTCTCGCCCTGAGAGACACAAAATATGATTTAGATTTCCTTTTTTTTGATGCACCCCCTACAGGCCAACAAGGAACTCTAAAAGCAGGGGAAAAAAATACCTGGAGTTGTCAGAGAGTCGTAAATAACAGCGCACAACATGCTTCAGCAGGCGAGCCGAAGGCTCCTTAGACAACTGAAGAACCATCTTCCCCTGCAAGACAAAAAAATAAAGATGTGTGTGTAAAAATCTGTAGGTAAATCGGTTACAAATCACCTTGCAAAACTGATTAATATCGGCATTTATTAAAAAATAAATAAAAAATGAATCACCAGAATCATGGCGACATGTGAAAAGCGTTCGTAGGTCTGGCAGATATACGCAAGACCCGTGTCATCCAGGAGGATCTTCTGCAGTATAAATGTGGCCACCTGGGAGAAACACACACCTGCTAAATACATCCATCCTTCTGAATCCACTCATTAAGAATATATGTTAGAGGGAAGATTTTAGAAAGCGGACCGTTTTGGAGAGCTCGCTGCCGGACTCCATGATGCGCAGACAGAGAGGAATGATTTCGGTGGTCAACAGGAAGTTGATCACCTCCTGCTCATCTGTTTTCACTAGTGCACCTGTAAGAGAAACACATTTCAGTCCACTCTTTCATACGAAGAGGCTTCTTGATTGTTTTCTGGATCAGCTGGCTTTCTTACCGATAACACCCAGACTTGTGAGCCGCAGGTATTCAAAGGGGCGGGTTTTACTGACCGTGTGCAGAAAGGGGTACAGAAAAAGAGGGATGTGAGCTGCCAGGAAAGCAGAGCTGAGGATGAAGAACAAAAGGGGCAGCGGGGGGGGAGTCAGTGTAGCACAGAATTAATAAGAGTTTATAATTTGATGTGTGTACAGGAAGTGAGTTACCGTGTCTCTACGTGGGAGGCCACACACTGCAGCAGTGCTAAAGCGTTACACACTCGATTAGACTGATGTGCTGTCAGTGTCGGGGGGTTTATAGATGGGTAGATGTTCACGATCTCCTGTAAAAAAAAAAAAAATTAATATATAAAATAAATATATAAGAAAATGTTGATATATATATTTTATGAGATGTGTGTGTGTGTATGTATATATATGACACCATAACATTTAAAGTTTACAAATAAATATTAAAGAGCTTTATTCATTTTATTATTATTGTAAATATTATTTAATGTATTTTTTCTATATACATTTTTCTAATATCTGAATTAATGCGGATACAAAAAATTTAAAATAATTATTTTACTGTAAAATGTTATTCATTTTCATCAATTCTTTTGGGATGATTTATGAATTCAAAAACTTCTCTTAAATGTTTTTTGTAGCATATATATATATATATATATATATATATATATATATATATATATTGCTCCTTTTTCACTTAAAAGCACATTTCACCCAAAAATGAAAATTGTCAATTTATTCAAGTTTTTCCAAATTCAGTTCTTGATTCAAATTTCTCAAGCTTAATTGATTTGGTCTAAAGAGAGAAGACTTCCTTATTATTTTAGTTTAAAGATGACATATAAAAATAGCTACCAATATAAATTTTGGTAACTACAGTTTGGCTAAAACTATTGACTAAAAGCTGACTAAAAATGCAATGACTTTTCGTCAACTAAAACTATGGAAAACTCAAATGACTAAAATGTGACTAAGACTATTAATCATTTTAGTCTCAAGATAAAGACTAAGACTAAATCAAAAATGCCTGCCAAAATTAACACTGGTACAAACATAACATTGCTTGCTAACCAGGTCTCATCTTATTGCGTGTTAAACGGATTTTTGGCGCACCTGTAGGAGAGCTGCTATAGTACCGCAGGAGTGCCAGAGCATCGGGGCCAGATCTGCCACAGACTCCCTCTTCTTGCTGAGCTCCAGCAGGGCGTTCTCACGCGTTTCAGGGCTGGAGAGCTCGTTGATCCATTGATATATCTTGTCACGATCCACCTGCGTCAGACCCACCGTGGTTACAGTCTACAAGACAGCGATTACACAGCTCGACTTACAAAATCAAAATGAGAAAATAAACGAACACTAGAACCAATATTTATTAGTAAAATCAAGCTTGATTTCTATTCACATTGTGGTGTTTTTTATTGTTATTACTACAAATGCATTTTTTTTGTGCATTTCCTTTAATAGCAACGTTTCTTTTATTTACACTATTTTGTTTTTATAATTTAATCATTCTACCAAAACGTTTGAATTATTAAAAAATGTTTGTTTTCATGTCCCGTATTTTCTATCCATGCACTTTGTTATAATCTTACATGAAATGTTCTAAATAACCATTATTTGACGAATTATTAACATTTTTTATTAATGGATAATGCAATGTGTTCAGAAACCGCAACAACAACAACAACAACAAAAAAGACTAACTACTGATATTCTGCATAAACCAATTAAAGTGAAGTGACATTCAGCCAAGTATGGTGACCCATACTCAGAATTTGTGCTCTGCATTTAACCCATCCGAAATGCACACACACAGAGCAGTGAACACACACACACACTGTGAGCACACACCCGGAGCAGTGGGCAGCCATTTATGCTGCGGCGCCCGGGGAGCAGTTGGGGGTTCGATGCCTTGCTCAAGGGCACCTAAGTCGTGGTATTGAAGGTGGAGAGAGAGCTGTTCGTGCACTCTCCCCACCCACAATTCCGTCCAGCCCGAGACTAGAACCCACAACCCTTCAATTGGGAGTCCAACCCTCTAACCATTAGGCCACGACTTCCCTTGAATAAATTAATATGATTAATAAAATTATCACTCACATTACTAATGGCACTTGAAAAACTCAGACTCGTAATTTCCTAAGACTCTTTTTTTCAGACTTCAGATATTCTAATAAACATATAAACTTACATAATCGTATCCTAATGTAAAGCTTGTAAAGTTTTAATACATCACCATAGTAATTGACTGCATTAGCTTTAGCCGTTAGCTCTATCAGGCCCCAGAATAAACAAGCATAATTTGCCCCAAAACGTGCAAAATCTCACCGTTCCTGTAGCCAACATCCTCCCTACCACTTTACTGAGATCTCCAGAGTACGTGTGAGCTGTAGTGGGTAAAACAAAGAGGAAAAAAATCGGGTTTACATTAGCAAATATGCTAAAAGAAAACAACCGCCATCGGCCGCTTCTGCTGCTGTCTCTTCTTCTTCTACGGTTCTTCTTCTTCTTCTCTTATTTAATGGTGGGCTGCAACCAACGTTAAGGTGCATACCGCCACCTACTGTACTGGAGTATGTATAATCATGTCATTTTACAAATTTAGATTCGAATCCACAACCCTGAGTTCTTCTACGGTATGTGGTATAGGATGCAAAATTGTTATCTTATTGTTTTACAGATTCAAATGTCTCTGTGTTCCCCTTTTCTATCATCTAATGTTTTTTTTTTTTAAAAAGGAGTTATTCTACCACGGTCCTTTTCCGGTAGACTTTTCTTCTTTGGCGTAAGTTTTATGGAGAGTAAAGGCGGTCGCACACCGGACGAGAAGCGCCGCGTCGCGTCGCGCCACATGTAGGACAACTGAAGGTATCGCACACCGGACGCGCACATTCTATATGCACGAGCTCAATTTCGCAGCAAGATGGGTGAGTTTTAACTTAATCTATTATTATTATTTTAAATACATGATTTTAATTGATAAAAACTGAGTTTTGAACGTTAATTAATGAAAAGAATCTGAGTTAAATAAGTCTGTTATTGTTTTGTTGTATCTGTTGTCTAGGCAACTATGTTACAATATTGTTTCGCTAACGTTAGTTTAAAGTTTAGTTAGTGAGTGAAAACGTAACAAAATACTCTGTAATGTTTTATTTCAATGAAACAAATGTAGCCTACTGTATTTTAGTTTAAGGTTCAGTTTATAACATCTGTGGTTTTTAATATATATTTTCTGGTAATAAAGATATTCACCTATAAATAATTCACAATATACAAAATAATAATCTGACCTGATTAAAATAGAGTATATGCATATATACAGGGCTGTGTATATAGTTAGTTGCCAATCAAAATGAATTAGACTTAAATGAGGGTGTGTAATTAACTTATTTATCATATTAAAGTTTTTGAATGAATGCCCCATTTCTCCTGTTCTTCCCAAACAGATCAAATTTTGTCTGACAAAAAAAAAACTACCGCACTGCTACTTTTACGTCGAAGAATACAACACAAAAATAAAAGAGTCAGTCGCATTTGGGTACATCCTCTAAATGAAAAAAGGACACAATATGGTGCTTACCACCACCTTGTTCAGGAGCTGCAGATGAGCCCGGAAAAGCACCTGCAGTACTTCAGAATGAGTACACAGCAAATGGAGGACCTGCTGTCAATTATTGGACCTGACATCACAGGGATGTCTATAAATTACCGGACACCAATTGGGCCAAAGGAAAAACTTGCAGTGACATTGAGGTAAGCTTTACACTTTAATAATATGTTGTTGGAAGAAAGAAGAATTAAATTCAAAACAATAATTAATTAAATGGACTTTACCATGTGAGCCATATGACAAGGTAACACAGTAATGTACACATGGATACTTTTAATAAAAATAATTGCAGGAACAGTATCAATAATATAATCTAAAACATAAAACTGGATTAGGAAACTATTTCCAAATCAATAAACCAACGAAGCAAGCAAAAGAGACAAACAGAAGGACAGAGAGACAAAATAAATTAATAAATACCATTGAATTATAACTATGAATATAAATAAATATATTACATCTCGTTAAATTATAACTATGAATATAAATAAATAAATATATATTACATCTCACTGAATTATAACTATGAATATAAATAAATAAACATATTACATCTCACTGAATTATAACTATGAATATGGCACATTATATATAGAGGAAGCTGAATTTTAATGTGGAGCATTCCAGCTACCAAACAGTGGTCCTGTGTGGTAACTAGGCACACCTAGCCCATGATGTGTCTGACTCTGTGCATCCAGGTCATCCAGGATACGTAGCATCTCTATTTTAGCTCTGGTTTGTTCTCTTTTTCCCAGAGATCTCATTTGAGGTGCTAGACTAAGAAGGAAAAGCTCAGTTTCATCATGTTGTTTTGGTGGCACTGTTGGTGTTACTAAAAAGTCCATAAGTTTTTCATTTATTTGTGTGTTTGGACTTTTTAAATCATTTCTTCTTTTTTTTCTGGGTCTCTGAGGCTGTTCTTGAACTTCTTCACTTTCAGTCCCTGCTGTCTCTGGTACTGGGCTTTCCTCTTCTGATACAATTTGTGTATCTAAATCACCTTCATGGATCGACCCATCCATAAAGTTTTCGAAATCCACATTACTGATTGTACTGGGGAAAAGACAGAGGGACATTTTCTTTTACCACCATTAAAGGGATAGTCCACCCAAAAATGTAAATTATGTCATTGATTTCTTTCCCCCATGTTGTTCCAAACCTCTACAACTTTCATTCATCTTCAGAACACAAATTAAGATATTTTTAATTAAATGACAGGAGGGTGAGTGATTAATGGCAGAATTAAAATTTTTGGGTAAACTATCCCTTTAAGAGTCTTCTTCAAAACATACTTTAGTCATATGCACTTTGTTACAAAGTTAATTGAAAGTCCATTACTACAAATTTAACCTTCTATTTTGTAGAAATACATTAAGGTAGGAAATAATAATAATAATACGAATAAGAATAATACTACTATTACTACTAATAATAATTGTATTATTATTAAAATAACAAAATAGAACCACTGTAATATTACATAAAAATTATAGAACGATAGATAGATAGATGATATATAGAAAGATAGAACATAAGAATATATAATATGAAATTATTCAAATAACTATTATTATATTATTACAATAAAAAAACAATATTATTATTATACTGAATTGGCATATAAAAATGACTAATATTAGAGGGAAATTATGTGTCAGATCATGTTATTTCTGCCGTGTATGTATTCTATATAAACTGAATCCTTTTTGCCAGTGGAGATTCTCTGTGATTGGAATGAGGTGTAAGCTTTCACAGCAGTACTTTTAGACTTTTAGACTTCACACATGTGTTCTGAATTCTGAGGAACAGTACTGTTTTACATGCCATGTATGTGTAAGCACATGCTCCAAGACCTGTGTCGCTGGCATCGCTGTTCACCAAGGGTAGCTGGAAGTTTGGATGGCCCATAATTGGAGTAGTTATTGTTTATGCAAGTCGAGCACTGGATAAGGCTAGAATCAGTTACACCGCTACAGAAAACCTTCGTCCCTTCGCGGGGCACCACAGTCACCAGTGCCAGAAAGTTTCTCATCGCCTACAACGTTAACCTTCTGATCACAAAGGAACAGGTTTACAGAAAGTTTAGCTATGTCTGTGTGTGACACACATAATAATGTGGTTAAAATAAGCATGGTCAAATATTCAAACCAGCAGGAAATTAAAGGTCTTATTTCATTCATCTTTCATTATTCTGTCAGGTTATCAGCAAATAAGAACTCGACTCCTTGGGGCTGTTCGTTCCAAAGGAGAGAACCATAGAGTAAATATAGATAAAATAATATACATGATATTTCTGATGTCTAACAGAAGGACTGTATCTGATTGGTTGATGCTGAGTTTAGGTATACTGTATGGTCCAGGACAATCAGGACGATGGCCGGCTTGCGTCTCTGTCCCTACAGAAGTTCATCCACAGTGTCGGGGCCAGAACAGCGGCTCCTGGTGGAGGGTCCATTTATATTTTAACTTATAAAACATATACTTCGTTTTGGAAATATCAAAGATTTTTGTTAGAAAACAAAATTGATCTATTTAAATGTATGTTATTTTATTTATATCTGTAAAATGATCAGAATATAAAATAATTGTTTTAAATATTATGCATATCCTAAAAATGCATAAATATATATATATATATATATATATATATATATATATATAAATATTTATTTTAACATTTTGGAATATATTAAGACACACACACAATTTAATAATTTTACATTAATCATAATATTTTTATTGTATATGTATTTTATTAATTTGAATTTATACACTCTATAGTCAACATAGGAAAAATATTATATTTAATATATATTATTATATACATTATTATAATTATAGATTGTTTGCCAGAATAAATACATAAATAAATAAATAATATATATATATGGTTATATATATATATGCAGCTCTGGGCTGCATGGTCAGTCAGATGACGTACGGAAAGAGACTCATCCCTCCATTTCATGAATCCATGAGCGACTTCTTATTAAAAGTGTACGCTGCATCAATGACCTTTAACAGCTACATGGTACAAAACCAAACACAAACAAAATACTGTGGCTTTAAAAGGATTTGTATTTTGAATAAATTTTGCCATTAAATATGCAACTTGTGTAATCAAACCTCTGTAGAATAAGTTGTCATGCATGCACAAAATATTTGATAACTGTTTTCTTGCACGATGTCCTTCATTGGGCTGCTCTGAAATTTCCCAAAGGCACACCTGATGAAAACATCTGGTTCAGTTCATTACTTCTGTGAAATTTCAACAAACAAACCCATCCTTTCAATCCATCAAACTATAGAGACAATATATGTCACCAGGAAAAACTAGGAACATTCTGTCTCGTGTTAAACCTGTTTGAGCATTTGATTGATGTAAAAAACATGTCAGTCATACATCACAAAAGAAACATGAAAGACTAGGCACATATTTGCAGAGAGGAGCCTGACTGGTATATAACTAACCTTCACAACCATTCAACTTGCGTTTAACAGTAAATTGTCTTTGTGGAAATGTGGTTATAGAAGGCAAATTACAACCACACTGGCAAAAACACACATAAACATGGCACAGTAGCTATGACAACCTTTGTATTATTTATATATATATATTCACACACACACACACACATATATATTTACAATGTATTTATTATCCTCTATATTTCTTTAAAATATGTAATATGTTATATATATAAATGCTTGTGATGACACAATATGAAAATACATCTTTTCAATCCAAGCACTTTCCACTAAGAGTAAACTGCTGATTTTGCATTTGGGAAAATGACAAATAACATGACTCTGAAGGTCAAAATAAGCTGATATCAGCTTTAATTTCAATGCATCATTCTTGTCAGGTAGCGGCTAAAGCTTTGGAAACAGTATTTGGAGCATTTTACGATGTTATTATGAATCTGAAGGACATCACGGATGCTTCATTCAGGGAAAACATTTAACATTCACTATTTTATATCTAGGTCAGGGCTCCCGTAGTGCATTTTAATAACCCACATGTTTTTTCTCTGCATCTAAGAACCACACTTTAAGTGATCCGAAACTTGTTTTAAGGAACGCATAAATGGCAAAGAGCCAATTGCAATTGTTCCTGGTAATCAGACTGAAGCGAGAGTGTCTGTGCTGTTAAAGAACGCCAAAGAGAATGATAACAGAGGACATGATGCAGACTGTATCTCACACCAGATCAAATAAAGACACTCTCTGGTGTACAACTTTATTGTAAGTGCATTAACTAAAATACATTTTGCATTTATTTATACCCATTATGCAAGCATGGATAACTGAATTAACTAAAATACAAGAAAGTATTGTGTAGCTTGTTAAAGAGATTTTGGAAAAATGGAGGGGTGGTCCCTTATTGAAGGTGGTTGCAGATTAACATAGGCTTGAGGACGTGCTATTTCGACATGAGCAAACTGCCAGAAGGCTATTGCAACGACTTTTCAGTGCACTGGCAACCAGCCAAAAAAAAAAAAAACATAATAATAAGAGTAAGGTTTGCACAGACAAGCATCACTCATATTTTCATTAGGCAATGTAGAAATACCCTTCTTGCCACTTCCAAGTAACTCATCTAAAGTGAGTGGCAGTGTAGTCATGAAATAACTGCAATTGCACTTTCTAGGTATGCAAAAGAGCCGGACATTTTTCATTAACTACACTTCAGAATTGTAGTTTGCTGGGGTCATATTTTGAATAATCAGACTCTCTTTGCAAATATCTCATTACGCTTTATTCTCATACAGCATTATTCTTCATTAAACCTGCTTTAGCTCTCGGTGGAGTGTGATCTTTGTGTTTGTTCTGAAATAACTTGATGAACCACCAGGTGGTGGTGCTGAGACTGAGCCACCAAAGGCCGACCCCAATATCTCACTTCCTGTGTCCTTGCCTAGCTAGCAGTCATCTGTTGTTGTTTATGCATTTCTTAAAACCGCACTGCTGGAAAAGAGAGAGAGCGAAAGAGCAGTGACATCTGTATCTGGAGATGTTACCGAACAGCTGTTGCAATACTGTCCTCAGTCATTATATCTGCACCATGCATAAAATGGATTTATAAAGAAATCAACGCATACCAATGTTGCAAGCTATAACTGCGGTCTAAAAGTGAAGAAAGCCCTTTCACCAATGTAATCAAGGTGATGTTTCCTTATGCATCCATTTTCAGGTGTTTATACAGAACATATTTTGTATAAAACACTATCGACTGCTTGGATAGACACTTAAAACTTCTCAGAACAACCCAGCAACTACCTACAGTAAGTTATTATATGACAACATGCTAAAATAAGAGCACTCAGAACACCCACTCAATTGATCCTTTACAGGGAGTTTGATTGACAGGCGATCTGACAAGTCCTAAAGATGAATCTGCCATTTTTTTTCCAACAAACAAGCCAGACCGGGGAGTTAGATAAATGCCGGTGGACTTGAACTTAAAAAACTTTGTTTAAAAGACTTTGTGTCATACCTGAAATAACCTGCTCTGAGTCCCCTACAACATAGCAATACACTATCAACCATATACTAACACTTTAAAAACCTTTCAGAACAACCTAGCAACCCAACTCTAAGACTATATAACCCTAACCCTAACACCCTTGGGTGCATCATAATTGAGTGGATCATCAGTCAGCATAATGAAATTCATATATTTTAAGGTATTTGTGTTAGACATTTAAGGTATGTCGAACAAAACAGACAAGTCGCTGAAAATCCTCAAATCAAAACTTGCAGCAATTCTCTGTGTGCTGTCTCATCTGGACTTGTGCTTCTCAATCCCACCAATCGTACGATATCTAACAGCAGGGAATCCGAAGTATAAAACTTCCCCGAGGGGCTGAACTTCTGTCCAGTGCTGTTTGGATGAGAGTGTGTGAAGGTGCAGTCCATTCCCAAATGTGTAAATGTCTACAACGACACATCAGGAAACATGTTTATCCTTCTTTATCTGAGCTTTTGGAGTGTGTTGGTGTCACACAGTCAGAGTCTGAGTGAAAGAGCAACAGCTACAACAATAACATCACAAGCATCTGTGACGCTTGGAGACGACAACGGCCAGTGCTCGACCTGTCAGTTTCGACAACAGAGTAAACTTTTGCGCCTGCACTCCATTAAGTCTCAGATTTTGAGCATCCTGCGTCTGGAACAGGCTCCAAACATCAGCAGAGACACGGTTAAGCTGCTCTTACCTAAAGCACCTCCACTGCAGGAGCTCCTGGACCAATATGACCAAAATGGAGGCATTAGTGAGGATGAGGAACAAGGCAGCAGCGAGACCATCATAACCATGGCCACAGAGCGTGAGTACAAGTGTTCAGTATTATATAGTCACCACAAAAGTATTCAGACACTTTAGGCACACTTAAAATCTATGTCAAGTTACTTTTGAGGAACTTCTAGCATAATTTGCAGATGCTAATGAGTTCATTATTTTGTTATTGAATGCAATAAAATTAATACTTTTTGAAGTTTGGTTTTAATGCCAAAATACACTTGGGGGGGCATTGTATAACCTGAAAGGGTTGATTATGAACCAACTATGGTTCATTCATTCTGTGGTTGTTGGAAGCCGGCCAAAGGCAACAGACCTTGTTTTATGCAAAGCTGTGCACCGAGAGACAACATACACAGCACATTTGACCTATGAAAACATGGGCTCTTTTCAAAGATTTTGAGTGGAAACCATAGATTCTACCAAAAATACAGTAGTTGCTCTATTAAGCCCCTTTCACACTGCGATTCCGGTAAATACACGGGTAAAGTGTTCCGGCAATTGTTCTAGATTTTGCAGTTTCACACTGCCAGTGATTACACACTGCCGGGATATGTGCGTGCTTTCACACACAAGCCGTAAATGTCCCGTAACGACACGTGACATCAGCGCGTGACGTGTAATGTATGAGTCAAAAACGTTAGGCACGTTATACTTTCACTGAAGCAAGCAAACGATCTCAGCGTCAGCGCGAAGAGTAGGAACTAACTGATCTCTGCTTCATTACAGTTTGCACATGTGTTTTCGTCGCGAATGCTGATCTTCCTTCAAAACAGCCAGTAAAAGAGTTGCGCGATAACATTCGTCATCGCTACGACACGGCATTAGATCTGGCTTTTGTTCACAAAGTGCTCGTCCTGGGACTGAACCCGGCAATGTCACTAGGTCCCCGACCCGGAATCAATACCGGGACGTGTTTGCTTTCACACAGAAGGCGACCCGGAAATGTTCGGGCAATTTGCCGGGTCCAACGTTCAGTGTGAAAGGGGCTTTTGTGTTATTTCAGTAGAACAGTGGTGATTGGCATTTTCTGACAGTGTTGAAGAAAGTTTTGTAAATGTTGTTGCACTCTTTGGCATAAACCTTTGCAAGGTTGGGCAACTCCAGCACTGGAAGACACTGTTCAGCAGATTTTTGTTCCGAACATATTAACAAAACATACCTGCCTGGAATTTTCAATGTACATCTAAAATCTGCGGGACAGTGGTCCCAGGAGCAGAGATGCCCACAGTTTGTCAGTGTTGCTGTTGTACTCTTAAAGGGTCAACTTTGTACTTTATCTACCCCTGGAAGGTGCATTTTAGTACCTTAGAGCAGTAATATGTACCCTTACAACTATGTTAACCCATAAGCTGATAAGTTGTCCCTTTAAGGGTACTAGTATGGTAACAAGCTATTGTAGCCATAAAGGTATCATTTTTGCACATTGGTGAAAAGGTTTAAATGGTCTTAGTAAACTTAATACCTTGCAGCTCAAGCAATCACCCAAACTGAGGGAATGCCGAAGTGTTGCATGTTCTCACTGAGCCCAAAGATTATGCCTAACAGCATCCTCAAGGCCCTGCTCTGGATCTACCTCCGACCAGCAGAGGAGCCAACCACAGTCTTCATCCAGCTATCTCACCTGAAGTCTCTGTCTGAAGGGAACAACCACTCAAGAATGCGTGCACAAAAAATTGATGTGAATGCCCGGACAAACTCCTGGCAGCACATCGACATGAAGCAGCTACTGCAGTTGTGGCTCAAACAGCCTGAGAGTAACTTTGGGATAGAAATCAAGGCCTTTGATGCAAATGGAAATGATCTGGCTGTGACCTCTGCAGAGTCTGGAGAAGAGGGATTGGTAAGTTGGTGCATTCAGTGGTACTTAGTTACATGCCTCTTTGTCAAACGCTGGACGAACTTTAACTGATCCGCCAAAGGTTTATGAAAGTGTACATCAAGGGGTGTCCAGTTCAGAGCTTCCAGCAAAGTTCAGCTCCAACCCCAACTACTTAAGATCTTCAGGAGCACTCGATAATTACAGACAGGTGGTGTTTAATCAGGGTTGGAACTGAACTCTGCAGTTAGGTAGATAACCAGGAACAGGTGTATGTAGTCTTACCTTACAGAGTAGTCTAGTGCAGTGCTTTCCAACCCTGTATCTGGAGGCCCACCAGCACTGCACATGTTGCATATCTCTTTGGAGTCTCTACAAATGAGTTGATGACCTGAATAACGTTTGCTTGATTAAGGAGACCTCTAAAATGTGCATTGCTGAGTGGCCACTGGTCTAGTGGATAAAGGAATACTTCACCTAAAGTTGGAAATTGTGTCATCAAATTCTGATCCCCGCCACTTAACAGTAGCTTTTAAAATGTATGTGCACCTTGTGGAGTTTAAATGTACCTTTAGAAACCTGTAGATTTAGGTAGATCCTGCAAAGTCTTAATGAGTTTTCAGAGTAATGGTGGAAAGTAAGGTACCTTCAAACTCCACAGTGGGCCATAATAAACTTGATTTTATTGGTCAGGTTGGTCAGGAAGGTGGGGGCTGTTACTGTAAAAAGTGTATTGCAATTAATGTCAAGTATGTGCTTAATTGCACCTTTGAACCTAATTGACCATGCCTGAGCTAATTGTTCTTATGTACGCCCTTCCAGCAACCCTTCCTGGAGGTTAAAATATTGGACACTGGCAAACGGTCCAGACGGGACACCGGCCTCGATTGCGATGAGCATTCCACTGAGTCACGTTGCTGCCGGTATCCACTCACCGTTGACTTTGAGGAATTTGGTTGGGACTGGATAATTGCCCCCAAGCGCTACAAGGCCAATTACTGCTCAGGTGAATGTGTGCAGAAGTACCCCCACAGTCACATCGTCAACAAGGCCAACCCTCGGGGCAGTGCAGGCCCCTGCTGCACACCCACCAAGATGTCGCCAATAAACATGCTGTATTTCAATGACCATGAGCAGATAATCTACGGAAAAATTCCTTCAATGGTCGTAGACCTTTGTGGCTGCTCTTGAGCCTGAGAGCTTCTTGAGTTGTTATGACAGAAAGCCCTAACTGCTCTGGACCAGAGGGAAGTGAAAATAAACTTTACCTTGTCCCTGACAAAATAGTTCCTGCTAAAACAACTGACCACACCAGGATCCCAACAAACCAACTTATCCAATTCTTTTAGTTTGTTCTCATCGACTGTTGCACACTAGGACAATTGTACCAAGGTGACAAGTGTTTCTTTGTTTATGAAGGTATAAGTATTCCTCCGTGGATGCATTTTAGCATAGAGATGACCTGATGGGCTTTACCAGCTTGATGTCAGAATGTAAAAATTGCAAAAAGTACTTTTGAGTTTTAAATTGATGTCAAAGGGGGTTGTATAGTTGATTATTTATATAAAGTCACTTATCCACCAGTGACCCAAAAACAGGAACACTGACCCAGATTCGCACTCAACATGACGCCCAAAAGATTTATTCTGCAGTTGTTTCATATGGGTAGTTGACAGATGGTAGGAATAGGAAAAACTTTTTTCATTGCTGTAACTGGTCACAAATTAAAATGTATAAATAATCTTTAAATGCTTTTAGACATTGCTGGAACATGTCAACTACCCAAAGGGTATGCATAAGCATGCAGCTTATGTTCTTGTCAAAAAACACACTTAAATTGCCAGTTCACTAGGTAGTGAATCTATGGAGATTGTTTTTTTTGTAAGTGTATAGATTCTATGGTTCCAAATCATGTTATAGTTTTGATCTGTCACTGTATGAAGTAAAATGCCTGTTACTGAAGTCTCTGAGGAGTTGTTTTCGCGTGTCCTTAAGGGACCTCTTCAGTGTTTTCTCTTTGTAACCCTAACAATGACACCATTGACATCATTGACATCATTCCAAGCATGTGGAGCACATTATGGCACTCAAAAGCAACAAACCCATTTTCAATGGAAGCTAAAGCCTCTCCTGTTTTATTTTGTTCTCTGGAGGGTTCCCCAGTGTGATTGAGGCCCCGTGAGGCAACGACACTAGAAGTCTGTCCCCGGGGCAATGAAAGCACTTAGAAATGTCTTAATTTTTTTGAAAAAGATTTTGAACACTTTGCAGCGTGATTCAATAATAACAGTTGCCATGAAACTATAGTTTTAGGACATGGAAGAATGGAAGACAAATAAAACACCTTGCCTCTAAAACCGACAGGTTGAAAAGAGGGGAAACAAGACTTCATAAAAATACAGTGAAACTAACCATATTATATACAGTACAGACCAAAAGTTTGGACACACCTTCTCAATCACAGAGTCTTCTTTATTTTCATGACAATGAAAATTGTAGATTCACACTGAGGGCATCAAAACTATGAATTAACACATGTGGAATTATTTATGGAAATATATACATAACAAAAAAGTGTGAAACACCTCAAAATATGTCATACCTTTTGCTTTGATTCCTGCTTTGCACACTCTTGGCATTCTCTTGATGAGCTTCAAGAGGTAGTCACCTGAAATGGTCTTCCAACAGTCTTGAAGGAGTTCCCCGAGAGATGCTTAGCACTTGTTGGCCCTTTTGCCTTCTGTCTGCGGTCCAGCTCACCCCTAAACCATCTCGATTGGGTTCAGGTCCGGTGACTGTGGAGGCCAGGTCATCTGGAGCAGCACCCCATCACTCTCCTTCTTGCTCAAATAGCCCTTGATGCCTTCAGTGTGACTCTACAATTTTCATAGTCATGAAAATAAAGAAAACTCTTTGAATGAGAAGGTGTGTCCAAACTTTTGGTCTTTTTATCTGTGTGTGTGTGTGTGTATGTATTTAAAAGGGAGGACAAAATACTCCAGTTCCAGCGTCCCCTATATTATAAGATGCACACTGAACTGCAATCAGTAAGTCAGATTTTATTTGAAAATTAATGCAACTTCACCTTGATTGTCCCCACATCCACATGTATTCCTTTAGTCGTGTCACTAATGCAATTATTTTCCTCTTAAAACAAATTAATTTCTTATAAAAAAATCAAATAACGTGCATTTCTCCCACAACTTTTAACGCGGTGATGAAATAAACACCTGTCTCTAGTGTACTTACTACAGTTTCAGTTTCTTATAAATCACGTGGGCTGCGCTACAACCTGGTTCAAAATTCCACCCTGCGTCATAAACGACGCCCGAATGCGCGGATTGGCCAGCGCATACGTAAAAAAACAAATTTCGCTCGCTGATTGGTTCACACAGCTGTCACTCAAACACACGCAAACGCGCTCCTCGCGCAGACGGAGTCGGACATCTACTGAAAGACTACTTGAGATAGTTCAATAACAAATCGAGAGGAACAGGGAACTGCTCTGATCTTCCGTGTTATTCCGCTGCTGTAGAAGACAAATCAAACAAAACAGCGGATTCTTGCTTTAACCGTGCTTGAATAACGTTTAGGGGGGTGAGTAACAAAATAATAACTTTAAATTCCGAATTCATATTTTTTTTCTGCGTAATATTGTACAGGAAGTTTTAATCTCACGTTTGGTTAATGCGTGATATGAGTAATACATACTGTATAACCATAAGATTTCACGTTATTAGAGGATTTTTAATAGTTACGCAATGAAAAAACACATAAAAGGCCTTTATATAACCAACGTTAGGAAATATGTAAACCCTTCTGCAGTTTACGAGCGGCATGAATTCTGTTATATCTAATAATTATATTCATAACATCGTTCAATAGATATATTAGTATTATTATTGATTGATACATAATAATAACATTATTCAATATAGCTATATTATTGTTATTATTATTGATCGACTGATTTATTCCAACTGAGAACAATTTTAAAGCTTTAAAAACCCCACCCACATGTTTACCCAACTTAGCTGTCTGAATGAGAAAATATTGTAATTCATATAAAGCCTTAAAATATATTTAAGCAAAAACAATACCCCCAAACCCTACCCTTCGCACACACGCATTGTTTTTAAGCATTAATAATAATATAAATATTATGCACGTTTTTGTCCATACTAATGTTCAGTTATACTGACAGCAATAGTTTGTTTCTGCTATTATACTATACATAAAATAATTGTATCATGTTAAAGCATTCTGTTTAAATGTACATTAGCATATTAAAACAAAATTATGTTACTCTTATTGTCTTTTAATTTTAAATGAAAAATCAAATATTTTTAATATCTAATTGTCTTAAAGCAAACAAAACACCCACTTGGCCATACAAGAACACATTTAGCATTAAAAAAAAATAGTAGTAGTAATAATGATAGCTATAATAATAATATAAAATGTACTTAACAGTTTTACACAAAATAAGCTTTGCATGCAAATGAGACTTTTTTGCTAGTAGCTGCTAGGTTAGAAACACACACCACACAAAAGAACTACATGGCCATAAATTGAGATATAAATTTCATTATTTCATCTGTTGAGGTCTGCTGTTTCTGCTTTTATTGTGATTTCTGCAAGTTTTCACTGTGGCCTGTCTGTTATCCATATCCATATATTGTCATGTGTTTTAGAGTCACAGAGTCGCAGAAATGAGTCAGTGGTTGGAACTTCAACAACTGGATTCAACGTTTTTGGAACAGGTCGACCAACTGTACGATGACAGCTTTCCAATGGCCATCCGGCAGTACCTCAGCAGCTGGATAGAAAGCCATGACTGGTGCGTACGACTGATTGTGTGCCTTTACAACCATGTCAAACACACAACCACAACCTCTTGCAAGTATGATAATGCTAAACTAGGCAACCTGCTGATTCTTAACATCATTTATTATAAAGTTCAACCTTTAATATTAATTGAAATATAATTTTTTAAAATGTGCATTAATATTTTAACTGTAATCAGAATATTCATATTAACATATCATTTAGAATTGTAATATTTAAAATTTAAAAAACAAATTAATACTTTTTAAGGTACATATTTAAAAAAAAAGGTAGATAATGTTATTAATGTTTTAAATAATAATAATAAATGTAATATTATATGAATCAAAAACTATAATTAAAATTAGAATATTAATATTGTTGATGTGCATATTTATTTTTAAATGCAATTAGAATATTAATATTAACGTGTTAATATGATTTAAAACTTAAAATAATAATGAATACTTTTGAAGGTGAATAAATATTTTTAAAGGCTAAAAAAATGTATTTAGTTAATTAATATTATTTAATTAACTTATTAATTAAAATGTAACTAATGTTAATATAAGTAAAAGAAATTGTTATTTAAATAAGAAAAGATTAATATTTTAAATGTGCAAAAATATTATTAAAGTTAATCAAAATATTAAAATTAAAACATGAACATATGAATAAATACTTTTTTTATATGCATACATATTTTTAAAGGTAATCAAAATATGAATATGAATTATTATTTTAATTAATATTTTTCTTTTTACTTTTACAGGTTAAGGCATTTGTGCTTTACTAAAAAAAGCAAAAGTACAGTTTATTGTACATAAGGCCTTCATGTTGAGATCACATGATGTTAATAAACAAAAACTTCAGATGAACTTACTTTAAGTGTGAAATCTTCCAGAAAAAAAAGGCTAATTGTTATATTCTGAATGCGATAAACCGGTAACATCATAAAAACAACACCATTGGTCATCCAGACCTAGTGAGGGCAACAGAGAGACAAATTCTGCAATATTAGTTTTTTTTATAAGAGAAACAAGAATCAGTGCAACATAAACAATTAGTTAGTGCACTTTTATTGCTAAAGAAATAAATATACGCCACTTTAAATATTCACTTTCTAATTAAATTTATCTTTCTGATAAAATAAGGTTTATATAGGCAGAAATATATAAATTATGTTAAAACAGAATTCAGGTTTCATCTTTATTTGGTGTGAATCATCTGTTCTTCCTTCCCTTAAAAGGGACCATGTCGCTAATGTGGAGAATGAGTCTCTTGCCACCGTGAGGTTTCATGATCTTTTGACCCAGTTGGATCATCAACACAGCCGCTTCGCGATGGAGAAAGACTTCCTGAACCAGCACAACATCCGCAAGATCAAAAGGAACTTGCAGGTGCCTGTCTGCGACTGGCTACACGATCATTTCCTTTTAGCATTTGGGTCACAGCCTCTAAATCATTAGGCATTATATAGATCAGGAAGTTGCAACATGCAAACAATGGAGTTTGTGAGTTAACACAGCCCTTGTGTTTCAGAGCCTCTTCCAAGACAATCCTGTTTCCATGGCCATGATCATCAGTAGGAACCTTAGTGAAGAAAGGAAGATTCTGGCCGCTGCCCAAGTGTCAGAGGTCAGGAATTAATAAAAGACCACCACTGATTTCCAACAACTAACTGTGAATTTAAATATGCCATTTAAATCTGTATTAAAAAACATTTTTTAAGTTATTTCCATGACAAGGAATAGGTCAAGTAAAAACAATTCATCGACATGTTGTTCCAAATTCACATTACCTTCTTTAATCTGTAAAACACAAAAAGAGATATTTCGCAATATTGTCCATGCTGCTCTTTTCCACATAATGACATTAGATTAGTAATTAGTATTTTGTTTGCAGAATCGAACCGAGAACACCCAAAACGACATGATCGTGGAGAAACATCGAGAAATGGACGGAAGGGTGAAAGATATAAAAAATAAAGTACAGGTGATGTACACAAAACTATCGCAACTATGAGATATGTCTAATGCTCATAGAAAAGTTGTGTAAAACATATTTTTCAAATTTCCTATCAGGACATAGAGCAGATTATCAAAAATCTAGAAGACCTGCAAGACGAATACGACTTCAAGAGCAAAACTCATCAAAGCAGAGGTAACCGGTTTTAAAAAAAATTGCTTTGTAGTTGAAAAAACAGTTTTATTAAATGTGTGGTCACATTACTGAAATCTCTGCACTAGTTTTTTATTGCTTATTTTCCTTATGAAAATTCATTGAACAACAAGTATGACCATATCTATGGTCAGAACTAGCTAATTATTCGAAAAGTATAGAAACTTTGTATTGTTTATTTTGCTTTTTAACAATGTGTCAAACATCGGTAAATGTGACGCACTTGATGTCAGAAAGAACAATTTTTTCGTCAAGTTCGGAAAATCAGTATTGCTTATTTCTTTCATGAAAATTTCTTGAACAACATTAAGTGTAACTGCATATTAGGTCACAACTAGCTAGTATTTCGTAAATTATTGAAAACCCAATATTTCTTATTTTGCGAAAAGTCAAAAGTAGCTATATTTTAAGTACTGAAATTCGATATTGCTTATTTCGCTCGTGAAAATTCACCAAACAACAGTAAATATGACCGAACCTTTAGTCAGAACTAGCTATTATTTTCAACAAGTACTGAAACTCAATATTGCTTATTTTCGCTTGTGAAAGATTGTTGAACGATGTTAAATAAATAGACCAATACCGAAACATAGTCTTGCTTTCTTCTGTTCAACAGAGGAACTGAACGGGACCATTTCAAAGGAAGACTTGAACCGGGAGAGACTGATTATACGTGCCATGTTTATGAAACTCAACGAAACCAGAACAGTGGGAACATTGGCTTTTGCCTTTTCTGTAATGCTAACTGGTTAGCGAAGAGAAGCAGTTACATTGGACCTTGTCTGTGTTTGTGTCCATCTAGAACGTGATCAGTCAGATGTCGGAAGTGTTGAACATTATGGATCCGGTGATCTATGAGCTAATCTCAACAGAACTGGCTGAATGGAGGCGTCGTCAACAGATGGCTTGCATCGGTAGAGTAACCAATGTCTGCTTGGACCAGCTGCAGAACTGGTAACAAATCCACTTATTAATTAACGATTTCCTTCTAACCATACGTTTTTGGAGTACTAGTAATAAACTACTTTTTTGTTGTTGTTGTTGTAAAATAGTCCAAGAACGGTCATATTTACAAGATATCGTGACGACCAGTTTAAATAGTTTTAAGACGTTCAATAGTGTTCCTGTAGCTCAAGTGGTAGAGCATTGTGTTAACAAGCGCAAGGTTGGGGGTTCGAATCCGGGGGAACACGTTAGGAGAAAATTGTTAGCCTGAATGCAATGTTAGTCGGTTTGGATAAAAGCGTCTGCTAAATGCATAACTTTAAGATCTTTAAATAAATGTAAAAAACAATTGGTATTGATCAGAATAACGTTTTAATTGTGAATTTTGACTTTGCAAAATGTATTAAAATTTTTTTTTTTGGTATGGATGATTGTGAATACCAATAATGGTTTGCATATTTTTTTGCAAGCAAAATCTAGTCATGTGGATTCGTGTTGACCAACAGAACGCTGTTTTACTTTATTTTTATAGACCTTTTTTGCTTGCAAAATTTTTTGAAATATTGTGAATATGTAAATAGTTATAATTTTGATCCACTGTTAACAATGGTTCTTTTTGTTCGCAAGTTTTTATAAACCTTTTCTACCTGCAAGATTTTACAGAAATATTGACAGTATAGAAATATTTTGACAGTATTTAAATATTGATAATTTTGCTAGACTATTGACAGTAGACAATGGATTGCTTTGCTTTTTGTGAACAAAATTTTACTGACCTTTTCTGGTCATTAAATTTTAAATTTATTGACAGTATATAAATATAGATAATTTCGCTATAAAATTTTATGGAACTTTTCTGCATGCATAATTTTGAGAAAATATTGTCAATATTAGCTATACATACAGTATACAATTACTCCTAATTTTGCAACACTATTGACAGTGGACCTTTTCTGCTTGTAAAACTACATAAAGTTGACGGTATAAATATTTCAACTTTTACTAAATCATGCTTTTAGGCTTTACAGGATCATGTTAAAATAATATGTTATTAAGTTTTGTTTGTTTTCACCTCAGGTTTACTTCTCTAGCAGAATCTCTGCTTCAGCTCAGGCAGCAGCTCAATAAACTTCAGGAGCTGGAGCAGAAATTCACTTACAACAACGATCCCATCACGCTCAGCAGAAGCACTCTGGAGGACCGGATCATGTTAAACCTCAAAAATCTCATCACAAAGTAAGAATCCTACTTTGCTTGATACACCACTGCTGAAAGGAGTCGCTGACAGTGAATCATGTGTTTTCAGCTCTTTGGTAGTCGAGCGACAGCCATGCATGCCGACCCAACTGCAAAGACCTCTTGTGCTCAAGACAGGCGTTCTGTTCACCCTAAAATTACGGTAACACAGCCAATGATTCGCATTTCTCTGTAACGAAACGCCGGATGATGTTCAGTTGATGAATGTTGAATCGTATTATTCCTCTCCCCCAGGCTGCTCATAAAACTTCAGGAATTTAACCACACTGTTCGGGTGAAGGTGCAATTCGACAAGTAGGTGTTTTACATACTCTGACTCAACCGTAATTCATAGAGGTATTTCTGTTTGTTTGTAAATTACTTTGTAATTCAACTTGCATTTTTAATAAAACGCAGTTTATGCTAACATTGCTAGCGATTCACTCGTGTGGTTAGCATTTTTAGCTTAGCATACATTCAGATAAAACACTGAAGATGCATTTCATTGTGTTAACATACCTCTTTTCACCTTCCAGGGACATCGTTGAGAAACGGAAAGGGTGTGTCCTACATAATTTCCTTATTTGCATACCATTTTAAAGGGACAGTTACGCTAAAAATGAAAATCTGTTAGCATTTACTCAGCCTTTTACTTTATTTGTTTGGTCTTTTTGTGGAATTTTAAAAGTGAATAACAATAACATTTGTAAACAAACAAAAATTGTCAATGTTTTGAGTGCGAGTAAATAAAGACAAGTTTTTATTTTTGCTGAACTGTCCTCAAACTCCATTTGAATTCCATTTTGATTAGATAGAATTCCACTTACTTGGTAATGCTCCTGTTTTAGGTTTCGCATGTTCAACATCTTGGGAACGGCCATGAAGGTGATGAACATGGAGGAATCCAATGGGATGGCAGCAGAATTCCGTCATCTGGTAACGTGAAAAGAAAAACTAGCAAATTACAGTGTAGCTCTAGCTTAAAAGCATAATTTAGTAAAGTAAATAATAACCTTTTTACTTCGCAGCAACTGAAAGAGAAGAAGATTACCGGAAACAGAACAAGTGAGGTGAGTTCATGTTTTCGAAGGTCTCTTATGCTCATCAAGGCTGCATTTATTTGATCAAAAATACAGTAAAAACAGAAATATTATTACGATTTAAAATAACTATTTTCTATTCTACTATATTTTGAAATGTAATTTATTTCTGTGATGCAACACTGTATTTTCAGCATCATTACTCCAGTACTCAGTGTCACATGATCCTTCAAAAATCAATTTTTTTTAAGCATTTATATGAATTTGAAATCTTTTGGAACATTATAAATGTCTTTATTGTCACTTTTGGTCAATTTAATGCATGCTGAATAAAACTACACATTTCTTCACAAAAAACAAAACAAAAAAACATTACCTAATGGGTGTGTACTTTTTAAGATGTACAAAAAAGGTATAATCTCATTATTTACCCACCCTCATATCGCCTCCAAATCTGCATAACTATCTTTCTGATGTGGAACACAAAAAAAGCTCCAAAAACCAAATAAACATCTCAAGAAAGTAACGAAATAAAACATTTCTGTGTAAGAAACGAGCAAAAATTCAGTTTCCTCTGCTGTAGCTCTATTTCTCATTTGAATGTCTGCATCTTCAAGCTTCAGACTTGGCACAACATCACCTCAAACTGCCATTTTGGGCTTAATCCTTTCTTAAACGTTCTGCAGGGCCCTCTGATCGTCACAGAGGAGCTTCACTCCATCACCTTTGAGGCTGAGCTCTGCTGGTCTGGAATAGTCCTGAAATTCGAGGTCAGAACAACCGAGTTGAAAACATAAACAGCACCTAATCGCGATCGTCATCAACTTTCTTCTCTCTTTCCATCTTCAGACCACGTCTCTGCCCATAGTCGTGATCTCCAACGTCAGTCAGTTACCCAGTGGATGGGCCTCCATCATGTGGTACAACATGCTGACCTCTGAGCCAAAGGTAAGTCCTCTTCAACACTCATGTTACTCACCTAATAAAATGAATTGAACTAAAAATACATTCTAGATAAGACTGCCTCTAAAACATTCGAAATGTTGCCTTGGCAAATCATTTAATTGACAAAGGTTTAAGTTGAAGCACTACATTTATTAACTAGAAATAAAGTAAAACTGAACAAAAATTTTAGCTAAATGAATGAATAAATAATTGAATAGAACTGTTTTAAAAACAACACGATTTTAAAGTAAAGCACTAAATTAATAACTTGGGGAAACAACCGGAACTAAAACAAAAATAAATGAAAGCTAAATAGTAATATTTAAAAAGAACTTAATGAATAAAAATTACTAAAGCAAATCAAATTATTAAATATTTTACTGGAATGAAGAATGAAAATATAAATAAAACTAGAAGTGTTGCCTCGGCAAATAACCAAAATAAGTTTAAGTTGAAAATGACTAACTGTAAACAAATAAATACCTAAAACTGAAATAAAAATAAATGGAATCTAAACTAGAAATATTTTACACAGAACAAAGCCTAATAAAGATGACGAAAGCACCACACAAAATGACTAGGAAATGTAACTACGACTAAAAAGAAAAGAACCTAAAAATATAAAACTGAAAATCTAAAGGAAAAAGTGAAAGTCGTCTTTAACTCTTACGTTTCGGTAATAGATATGAGCTCTACATGCATCAAAAAATAGATTCCCAGAGGTTCTGACTTGCCTTGAATGTCTCTTTTCTTTGACTGTCTCTTCTCCAGAACCTTTCTTTCTTCGTGACTCCTCCTTCAGCCACGTGGGGGAATCTAGCGGAGGTGCTGAGCTGGCAGTTCTCCTCCATCACCAAAAGAGGGCTTAATCAAGAACAGTTAAGCATGCTGGGTACTAAACTCCTGGGTGAGTGCCATACACTGACTTGACATTGAGTGCAAGTGATTTTCTTGGAACAGATGAACTAAACGCACAGGCGTGTGAACTTTGGCCCACAGGTCCTAAAGTGCCGATGGATCCTGAAGCTCAGATTCCTTGGAACAGATTCTGCAAGGTTGGTTTTTTTGTACTGCTCAGTTTATGAATTTTTCCATTGTGCACCACTGTTCTGTTCACACTGTTTGTTTGGAGGTGATTTGATTTGAGAGTTGTGTTTGATGTAGTCTGGCAGTGAGAAGAACTTCACCTTCTGGCTGTGGATCGAAGGAATTCTGGACCTTATAAAGAGACACTTGCTGAGTCTGTGGGACGATGGGTAAGAAACCAGATGTTTGACTGATGGAAATCCAGCTTGAATCAACATCTAACACGGTCCTAGCTGGACTAGATGCTTGCTCACTTGGACCATCTTTGTTTGTTTTACCATTTTGGACATCAGTTCTAAAATGAATAAAGCTAAAACTGAAATTAAAAAAGCTTAAACATGACCAGAAATATAAAAAAAACAACTAATAAAATTGACAGATGCACACAAAATGAAACGTACAACTCAACATTACATGGAAAACTTGAAGCACTAAAATTATAAACTTTAAATAAATTAAAAATAAAATTGAAATAAAAATAAATGAAATCTAGTAGTAAAAGTAGTTATATTTAAAATGAACAAAAACTAATATAACTGACAGAAGCATGTAACAAAATGACTAAAAGAAAAAAAAAGTGAATTCAAAATATTATTAAAAAATAAAATAGTATATAAATAAAAATTAATTAAGTATCTCACAAAATCTTTTGATTTATGCATAAAAAAAATAAAAAAATAAAATTCAATCAAAATAAATGAAAAAATATCCCACTTAGGAATGCTCTGGGTTAAATAAATGAATGAAAACAAAAAAACTAAAAAGCGTGCACATCCCAAAACCCTGAAGGCTCAGGTGCAGGACAAAAAATAAGATCGATACAAATAAAACACAAAATTTTCTGCAAGCTGAT
This sequence comes from Carassius auratus, assembly GCF_003368295.1. NCBI lineage: Eukaryota > Metazoa > Chordata > Actinopteri > Cypriniformes > Cyprinidae > Carassius > Carassius auratus. Next base: position 2,782,733 of record NC_039289.1, read on the forward strand.
AAGACTGCTTCCAAGGAGTTTCTTATTTCCAATGAAATAAAAACACAAAATCAATCGATCGATTAAATAAAAGTAAACAAATAATAAACCACCAATTGACAGAATCTGTGGTAGGTTTTTAATTACCATAGATTTACTTTTAAAACAAAAACTTGTCTCCTCTTTTCTGATTGTGTCTAAAGTTTCAACAGTTTTCAACATTGTCTGCTTGTCTATTGGTCAAGCAGAAATATTCTTTAACCCTTTCTGTCTCTCGCAGCTGCATAATGGGGTTTGTGACCAAGGACCAGACTAAAGCTCTCCTCTATGACAAACATTCCGGGACGTTTCTGTTGCGCTTCAGCGAGAGCAATCGCGATGGAGCCATTACGTTCAGCTGGGTTGAACACGACGCAAACAGTGAGACTTTCCTCTGACACACTGTTGAACAATAGACAAATCTATTTGGTCTTGAAATCAAAACGTCCAAAAACTAACTTGCTTGGATGCAAAGGTAATGCTCATTATTGGGTTTGGTGTTGTGTTTGTTTAGATGAGCCACAGATTCGCTCCGTGGAGCCCTACACAAAGAAGGAACTCTCTGCCGTCTCACTTCCTGACATCATTCGAAACTACCGTGTGATGGCCACCGACAACGTCCCGGAAAACCCCCTGCGCTTCCTGTTTCCCAATGTACCCAAAGATGATGCCTTCAAAAAATACTACTCCAAACCTACCGACAGTAAGAAACACATAGTCGCAAACTATATAAACTATGAATACGTGTAAAACAATGTACATAAAGATATCCATTTATTTATCCAGAGGAAGAACCAATGGATGTGGATAAGAAGTCAGACGAGGGATACATCAGAACCACTCTCATCTCCATCTCTGAAATGTAAGTCAGAGTTAACCCTTTGATGCTTGCTGCATGGGAATAAAAAAATGCTAAATTTTTGTTTTTATTTCAGTGAATGTACTGTTTTAGCACGATAATGTTTTTTATTTAAAATGTTGTATTTTTAGGGGATTTTATGGTACTTAATTATATTTATGTAATAGTTATGATTCATTTATTACACGTTAAGCACTTATTGAGAATAGACCTGGAAAAAAGTTAAAGTGACACAAAAAAAAGTTTATTGTGAAAAAAAGTATTCGGTTTAAATTTTATACGAAATGTATATTTTCCGAAACATATTTCACTCTAAAATTTATGAAAATCAATGCCATAAATCTAAACAAGTTGTGTTCCAAATTTGAGGTTAGTATTACAAAAAAAATTAGCTGGCAGTACCATTTTGTTTGGCTGGAGTACCAAATGTTTCCACTGTAATGATATTCGCTTCCCAAATATTTCCGATGTAGTAATTTTTGACTGCAAACAGTGCAAATATGACTTTTTTCAGGACCATTTAACAGTTTAGAATCATGTCCAAAACCTTTACCAAGTTTCATACTATTTCAATGAAGTAACAAACTAAATCTACACAACAAAACAGCTTCAAAGTGTTAAAGCAGTAACTGCCGCCAAACAGGATTGCAAAAATAACTGCTTAATTTTATGCTTAATTAAATGCTTAATTTTAGGCAGCCGCAAGAGTTTAACACCACACTCATGCCGATGTCTCCTGAGGTTTATGGCGAGCTGGAGCGCATGGTATGAAAAATGATAATTATATATTTACAATAACGACTGAAACATTACTGTTAACATCAGTTAATCTCTCCTTCCTTCTTTATTTTAGACCCGATTCGATACATTAGGTTTTGAGGTAGAGTACTTTTATTTTTATATATGTATATATGTGTATATAAATTCAATTTAAATAGATGCTGATACTGTTTTTTTTCCCCCCCAGCCCTCAGACTTAAGTCTCACTTAAGTTACCTGAAAGGACAGATGATGCAGTAGAAATGTTTCCTGTGGATTTTTCTTGTAATAACGTAAACGAAAGAGAAATATCTTGTCGAGGTACAGCCACTGGTTTTGGTATTCCTCTCTTTCTCATTCTAACGTTACTAGAAAGACACTGCAATAGCATAAAGACAACCAAACAAATCGAATTAACCCCTTAGTAACGCTACTGTTACCTCAGCACTTATTCTATAAACCGTTTTAGACAGTGAAGTTGTGTATGAAAGTACTTCGTTGAGTATAGCACTTCATTTTCTTAAATGCCAAGTAACTGGTGGTTGAGGAGATTCCCCCTTCTATGTAAAGCGTTTTATAAATGTAAGGAATTATTTTTATTAATTAATTGTTAACAGAAAAGGGTGAAGAAAGTGAATGAAAAAGCTGAATAGATGATTTTCACACAAACTTATTTTCTGTAAATAAAATGAAACCTGATTTTAGGACGGTTTCATTTATTTCACATTTTCTTTACTGTAATGCAAACAAATATTTCATTTCAATTAATGTGAATAAAACTATTTTAATGTGAAAATATTTACACAACTGCATTTTATGTCGTACCACCTTTAATTTTTTTATTATTCAAATCTGAATAAATTATGGTATTAAAGGAATTTGACTGTAATAATAATAAAAATTATCACAGTTATAAAATATGAAAATAATGGGAATGAACATGTACACGTTATTGTAAATGGGATAAGAAATGTGCTGAACTGTCATAAAAAAAAAAGTAAAAATCAAAAATGTAAACAAAAATGGTCCTAAAATAGGCCCTTATCTCTTTTAGCAAGTTTAAGATCCTTAGTTTAAGTTTCCTTTCTTTGGTTTTGCGGTAAAATACCCCAAAGATTCATCCAGAAAGAACCATGAAATACAGGAGTTCAGTTCTGATGAAACCTTTTAAGCTGTTAGGTTTTTACTTTCCGAACACCGTTTCTAAATATGTGAAAAAGAAAAAAAACTATATGACCTGTTTCCTTAACCCAAGATTCTTCTTAACCTGCTGGTGCTCTATTTAGTATTACGTCCACTTCATGTACTTTGTTGTTTATTTCACTGGATTGTACTGCTATGTTTATTGACAGAGCAATATTTGTTTATGTCTTATTTGTTTTGGACATGATAGAAAGTAATTAAAATGGGAATCCACCTTGTTTGGAATGCCTTAAATATTTGCACCTTAAAAACTTTCAGCACATATCAGCAATATTAAAAGACTGCATACACTGATGAAAGAAAAATATTGCGTATGAACGTGTGAAAGCCATTGTTAAAAAAAATAAAATTGGGTAAACTTTGCAAAAATGTGCATATGTGTCTCTTGAAAGATAAGAAAAATGAATATGAAACGATATGCATGTTCAAAGTCTTTATTGTTTTGATCTAGCATTTGTGTGGAATATATTGATAAGTATTGACATTAAATTCGAACATCTACAGCATGTTATAGTTAAATAATAAAAGCAAATGAAAGGAAAAATCACAACAATGCAATACATTCATAGCAGTAATAAATAAAAAATGCAGGTCATAGCCTTTGCCGCAAAAACAAGAAATTCTAAAATGCAAATAAAATTGGCTAAAGTGCAACACTAATGAAGTTGGATACAATTTGTAACCTACTTTCGTTTGTGTTGCTTCAATTTTTTGCAATTGTCCACAGTTGAGCATGTATATCAACACACACACACACACACACACACACACACTACAAAACACACATTTACAACATTTTAACAACAGTGTCCCACTAGAAAAGAATTCACGTAATTGAGATTGCCTTAGCTTTGGAGGTTTTTCAAGTATGTGCGTTTCTCTTTGTCATCCGTACTGTACATTAGAACAATCACTGTGCTTTTCTGCATACAACATGTGGTTATAGACAACTGACGGGACTGTTTAGCCTGCATTTTGTCCATAGCAATCAATGCCAGTGCATTTTTTTATTCTTTTTAACTTCCAATCTTAATTGTCATTTCACCATGTACTAAGAATAAAACAACATTTGAAATTTTTTACTTGGTTATTTTTCCAAATGATCGCTAAACTAAAAATCACACAACAAATCCACATCCGGGATTTAAATGTCTTGCAGACGAAGCAAAGGTGACACTGCAACCCAGTTTGGATGTTACTTTTGTTGGTTTTCCACATAATTATTCATAAGTCAACTACTGTAAGATTTCCAGTATGCTTAAGTATTGAAAAATGTTCCTTTTCAAAAATACAGGAACTTCCTGTAGCACAATAAACAAAAAGATATGAAAATCATCCTTTTGGTGGTTAAATTAATTTCAGTGACACTTAACTAATGTTAATAAATTGAAACTTACTGTAAGTTGTATCGGTTTGACATACCATACATTTTTGTAACAATGAACGAGCAGGTGAAAAATGGTCTTTCAAGTACTTTGAAGTAATCTCGGTAACAATTTACAGTAAGTTACAATGTGTTAAAATTAAGCAGATAAGTATCACATACAAGGAATTCCTGTGATACAAATAAAGTCCAGGAACAAAAATGGTCCTTCTAGTGCTTTAAAGTAATTTTGGTGACACTTCACTAATGTTAACAACTGTAAAGTAAAAAGGTACCAAAATACAGGAATTCCTGTAGTACAATTAACCGGCAGATAAGAAAATGGTCCTTCTAGTGCTTAAAAGTAATTACAGTGACAGTTTACAGTAAGTTTCATTTAACATTAGTTAAGTATACATGTATTAAATACAAGGAATTCCTGTAGTACAATAAATGGGTGCTTTACACTTTACAATAAGTTTCAATTTGTTAACATTAGTTAGTTCGATGGCTATCAAATACAGGAAATTCCTGTAGTACACTGAACAGGCAGGTATAAAAATTGTCCTTCTAGTGCTTTAAAGGAATTTCAGACACACTTTACAATAAGTTTAATTTGTTGACATTAATCACATAGATAACCAATGCAGGGAAAATTAAAAAAGGTCCTTCTAGTGCTTAAAAGTAATTTACTCTTAAACACTTTTTTATCCAAAGCAACTTACAAATGAGGACAATGGAAGCAATTTCAATAACTAAATAAATAAAGAATTTCAGTAACACTTTGCAATAAGTTTCAGTTGGTTAACATTAGGTAGATGTGTATCATGAATTAACAATGAATAATACTTTTACAACATTTATTAATCTTAGTTATTTTTTGTAATTTTTACAGATAATACATTTTAGTTCAATTTTAAATTAATAGCACATATCACATGTTGAATCAATATGAATGAACAATGAAAAAGAATATATTTTTAACTGGCTAGATTAATCAATTCTGTTACTTATTAGAATGATACCTAAATTAACTAATGTTAAATGTAACAGTAATAAAAAATAATTAAAAAAACTTCATGTAAAGTGTTACTTTAATTTAATTAAGAAAAATATTGAAGAACAAATAAACAATACAAAAAAAAATTGTGCAAAAAAATGTAAAAGTGCTATTTTTTTGTTTTTGACAAAGAACAATGTCATTTTTGGAACATATTCACAAGCTACACAATTAAAAGGCATAAATAACTACTATTGGTCTACATGTTGATACCTAAGTTAAGACTTAAGTAGAACAAAGAACAAGTGTTTAAAAAAAAAATATCAGAATGACACACATCCCTCCCAGTGCTACCCTCTCCAATCAAGCTGCCTTTTCCTAGATATATTTTCTTAAATATCTGACATTATTATGCATCTATGAAGGTTCTCAAACTATACATGAATGTACATGAACCATATAGAAGTATTGAGTATATTCTATTCAAAATGTGTTTATGTGGAGATACAGCTAAATAAGACTTTATGAGGCTACACTCCCCCAAGGGTAAGATAAAACAAAATGACCATGTTAACAGAGGTTACACATCATACACATAAACATCACAACACTGTAAAGGTGTGTTTTACATGGATTCTTCTCAAATGCGTACCTCAGACACACAGACTCGCTGGGAAAAATCTGGAGTGTTTTAACGCAACAGATCATCTCTACAGCATCCCGTCCAGATTCTTCTCTGCCGTCTCCTTTTCGCTGTCAGCAGTGGTCTCCTTAGGGCTGTAAGCATTGTGATAATCCTGCAGGATCGTTACGACGTCATGATGGCCGAAATGAATGGCCTCGTCCATGGGAGTGTTACCCCACCTGTACAGGGATCAAACGACAAGTTTAAAAGGCAAGTTTACTGTTTATTAGTAATTTCTTTGTGTGAAAAAAAAAATAAATAAATCAAATGGAAGTCAAAGGGGTGAACTTATACCACATTAAAAATATATGATTCATAACATTAAACATCATCGATCAACTAAAAACACTCAATTTATGAAGCTTAAGATACGAGCTTTGGCTTTTAAACCCTCCAGTGCATTTGTACCAGAACATTCATAATGGATAAATAATGGCTGGCGGGATGCTTGGTGCTCTTTTTTTCGTTATCTTTTTTTCCTTCTAATATCTTTTAGTAATCATCGTAAATCATATACAATTTGAAATCTTAAAATTAGTTGAAAAGCTCAAAATTAATCTGGTAAAAACCATTTTGAAATCGGACATGGAGATGGTACTTTAAATTTTTTTGCCATCTTCTCCTCCTTAGTGGGTGGTGTCAAGTGTCATATTACAAAATATATTACGGTATTTTACAATCTTAACTTTTTATAATCTTGACAAAATACATTTCGTTGGAAAGGTCTGAGTCTCAAGATTCCATATTTGGTGGTTCTTTTGTTATAAGTTGAGAGAGAAATGTATACATTTGTAACAGAAATTTACATTTGAAAAAGATTTTTTTTTAATATCAACTTCAAATTTGGAACATAACTTATTTAGATATATGGCTTTAATTTTATAGCAATTTTGGATGATTTTTTTAATTATTTACTTTATATAAAATTAAAAAATTATAATAGAATTATAAATTTAATTGATAAAACTACAACTTCAGCATTAAAAAAAAAAAAAAAAAGAATTTAATAAAAAATTATTAACTGCAACCACTATGATAGTGTTAAAAATATTGTAATGCAATAAAAAAAAATAACATTCACAATATTATACTATCCACAACTATAGGTTTTTCTAAAGTGGAGAAAGGGTTCTATTTGAGATTAATCCTATTTTGATAGTGATTTATCTATTTGATAACTTAATGGTTAGTTAAGCACAATGAAGTGACACAAATGCATTCAGCTATATGTAAATATGTATGAAAATATAATCAAGATGGCTGACAATAAACAAATCAAGAAAAAAAGAAGAACATTTCTTGAAAACAACTTTAAGAACATACTATAGTCTATAATATTGCAGTTTTGCAACAGTCTTGCCTTATTTTGTGACCTGCTTTTCACATATAGGCGTTTTTAACAGTTGTAAACAGATGTAAAAAAAAATAGGATCTGTGTTGTAGTATGTCACATTCATACCTGTCTTTGGGCACTGGGTTCACCTTACAAGCCTCTAGGAGGAAACGCACAACCTCAGTGTGACCTGAAACACACAAAAGTGCAGATTAGCAAGATTTCCACTCAGCACAGACAGAAAATGAGGTCAGGCAGAGGAAACAAACAGCAAGTCAGAGGTCTGGGGGTTGAAGCACATGATAATATGAACAGTTGCAGAGTTTGAGAAGTTCCTGTCACTCCACCTTCAGCAGCAGCGACATGAAGGGCCGTCCGAGAGTCGTAATCTCTCTGCTCCATATCCATCGACGATAGCGCAAACCTATGCAAAGTGCAAACATGCATGAAGTAGACGGTAGAGGTAGAAACTCAAGGTTTAAAATGCAAATTGTGTTCAGAAATGCAAAAAAAAAAAAAAAAAAAAAAAAGTGACTTTGTGGCGTGGTACCTTCTCAGAGCTGACACGTCTCCGGTGTAGGCCGCAAACAGCAGATTAATAACCGACTTCACCTGAAAGAAAACAAAAGTTGTTTGTGGTACATTAACAACATCAGGACGAAATCATAACTTAGCACAAATCAGGTCACATTTGGGGAGTGCAAAAAACGACATCAAAGGCAACATGTGAAACAAAAGGACAGTTAAACAAAACTAACAACAGTTGCAATGTTTTCAAAGCAGGGATAAAGAAACAAAATACACAAAGAGATAAATAAAATGTGTGTTTATCAATCATTTATTAAACCACATGACAAAATAAATAAAATAAAGTCAACCTAGTTCAAAGAAGATAATCTTATTGGCACAAACAAATGGTTTCTAAAAAGTTGCACATATTTCACATTGAGTCGCATTTTCAATAAAGTCAATGGCAAACTGAAATCCAGTCACTTGAAAGCAAGAACTTTTTAAAAATAAAATAAAAGTTCAGCAGTCAGTTTAAATGATACCAAGTTTAAAACATTTCTCAGTGGGAAGTCGCTTTTAGTTCAGTACTTTGTTTCAAAAATGATAAGCGATTCCTTAAACTGACAGTATATTGAAATACCTACAGTAAGTGTTTAATTCAAGTGAAAACTGGGTTATAGATGTAGATGATTTGAGCACAGGATGAAATGTGCATTGTGAAACCACTAGTCACACATCTTTTCTAGCTGATCACAGTCGACCCATTCCGCTCTGGTTAGCGTTAATCACTTGTGTGGTTTGTACTTATACAAGATCTAAACTCCTTCCTTTTATCATTTACACAAAATAAAACATTGTGACTGCTGGACTGAATCCAGAGGACTGCAGAATTTATAAAGACACTTTATACAGGCACAGATTTTGACTGTTTACATTAAACAGTTCTTTCAAATCCATTCACATACTTTTCTTCACTTGAACCCCAATACTGCTTGAAATAAGTTAACAGAACCTGCACCAAAACATACATTCAACAAACACTTTTAAACAAACCTTTAGACACATAAAGGGGGTCAATGGAAGAGCATAATATAATCATGCACAAATAAAAAAATTAAATGACCTGTAAATGTAAATGTAAAGAATAGTTCTTAAGGTATTTGTTGTAGTACAGGAGAAAGTATGTTTATGAACGGTGGGGGAAAACAAACAATTTTTTACAGTTTTTAATCAATAATTTTTTAATCACAATATAACAGTATCATTACCCAGATATTGATATCATATTGAATTGTTTGGGCTTTACCGATTCCCTTAATTTTAACATTAAAATGTCGCATATAAGGTTTAAAGGTCTTTGGCTTGCTTTATAGCATGCCTTTCAGGCAAACAAACTACAAAACCTCCATTAACAAATACACAAACAAATAAAAAAACAATAACAAAAAAAAAAACCTAAAACAAAAAACAACTAAAACAAAACAAAATCCAATTTAAAAAAAAAGAAAAAGCAAAACAAAAAAAAACAAAACCAACTAAAACGAAACAAAAAACAAACAAAAACAAAACACAGTTCAAAAGGACAGAACCTTTCTAACCCCAAAGACTGATGAACAGAATAAAAAGATTAGATGAAGGGCTGACAAAACATGGCAGGAAGGGTGGGCGCTGTCGTCTCTTCTAGTTTCTTTCCGCCACGCTTTCCATCCTATAGACTACAGAGGTAGAATTGTCCTCGTCCGTTTCGGAAGGACAGACCTTTTTCCACACTTTGTCAGTGAGCGCTAGTTCCTTCTGAAGACTCTTATAGTCCAGCGGTTCAAGACTCTGCTGCTGCTGCTGCGGTTCAACCAATACGGACACGGATAGATCATCAGATTAGATTATTTCATCGTGGAATTTGCAGCTTGGATTAGTATGGATGGCAGAGAGTGAAGAAAACAGGGAAACAGTGGAAATTTAAGCAAGCCTGGTGTTATTTTTAAGTAAAGAGGCATAATGTCCATAATTATTTGACACTTATTATTTTATGTAAGCAAAGCAGTAAAATATTTAGCATCATAAAAGGAGTTGCATGGATGGTAGTGGAGTTAAAAAGCAGAGAGCATGCTACTCCTCCAGCAGAGGGCAGACAAAGAAGAAAAAAGAAATACATTTGCTAAAAGAAGTGAAATGTTCAACAGGTTAACATTGCAGGACATTTAGCATTTTTTAGCTTGCCAGAACACACGCATCAAAACAAACACACACACACACACACACACACACACACACTCTCAATGTCAAAGTAACAGGATTCTTTGCATAAATTGCATGTAGAGGTGGGATATACAGGGGCCCCAAAAGGTTAAATGATGCTTAATGCACAAATTTAATGCATTAGATAATAAACTGCATCATTATTATTATTATTTTTTTTTTTTGTAAAACAACATTCAAATATGTACAATGCACATTCCTAGTTGCACACTATCTGTGGGTTGAAAGTCAAATCTCTCACTCACCCGCTGGTCTCCACCCTCTCGGCGTGGATCCAATTTCTTGGCAAAATGCCGTAAATTATCATAGTTGTGGAAATTACAGAGCTGGACCAGATCCTGAAAGAAAACGAAGACTTCAGTTCATGTGAGCGAGAAAGCCACCGTTGTAACAATATATTAGTTGAGATGATATAGATTTATTACCGTGCAAAACTGGATCCCTCGCACACTATTGCCCAGTTTGTCAAGAGGAGGAGACCAACACATGATGCCCATCACATTGGGGACCACCAGTAGGATGCCTCCAGAAACACCCGATTTAGCCGGGAGACCAACCTACGGTACAACACACAACCCGAGTTTGTCGCAGACTGTGAAAGTGTTTTTTTTTTTTTTTTTTACACTGAACATAAAATCCATCAGACATTTCGTGAGGAACTCACATGGAAAGCGAACTGTCCGGAGAAGTCGTACATGCCGCAGGAGTGCATGAGACTCAGAGTGTCCCGTACAGCCTCGGGGTTCAGCACGCGCTCGCCCGTGATTGGACAGAAGCCGCCGTTCGCCAGGGTAGCTGCCATCACGCTGGCGCTCTCGCACGTTACCTCAATGGAGCACAGCTTGACAAACAAAACAAAAACATGTATTTTCTGATATTTGAATATTAACATTTGCATGCTGCAACCATTTAATTTAAATGAATATTATAGCACAGAACTCTTAAAGGAATAGTTCACTCAAAAATGGAATATGCTGAGAAATTACCCTCAGGCCACTCGAGATGTTGATCTTTTGATCAGTTGCTCATCAATTAATCCTCTGTAGTGAATGGGTGCCGTGAGAATGAGAGTCCAAACAGCTGATAAAAACATCACAATAATCCACACCACACAAGTCCAATCCATCAGTTTGCAAAAAGCTGCATGTTTGTTAAAAAAAAAAAAAAAAATCACTAAGAGGTTTTTATACTTCAAACCATTGCTTCCAGCTAAACTACCAGTGCAAAAAAAAAAAAAAAAACCGGTGTTTCCTGCAATGAAAATGTCCATTCCCTGTTGTCTTGGACTGTTTTCACTTGTAAACGGTGCCTAATCTGTGCAGATTTCTTTCCTGATTCAGACAAGACGACTAATTCACTGGAAGAAGCAAGAGGACTTGTATTTTAGCTGGAACTGGTGGTTTGAAGTTAAAAACGTCTTAATGAAGGATTAGTTTAATACAAATCCTTAATTTTTTACTTTACAAGATGCTAATTGATGGATTGGATTACTTGTGATGTTTTTATCAGCTGTTTGGACTCTCATTCTGACGGCACCCATTCACTGCAGAGGAGCCATTGGTGAGCAAGTGATGTAATGCTACATTTCTCAAAACCTGTTCAGATGAAAAAAAACTAACAAACAAAAACTCATCTACATCTTGGATGGCCTGAGCGTGAAAACCTTTTCAGCTAATTAAAGTTTCTGGGAGAACCATATCATTCATTCTTTGTTGTAACTATTGAAAAAAATGTGTAAAATACTTACAAAATCAAGCGAATGCAAACAGGTAATGTGTTAATGTGGAAACTTTCTTTAAGCTTGACTATTCGGTAATATTTCAAAACACTTAGCATACTTTAACAAGCATATGCTTTCGGTACTTGTTACTATAATTTTTTAGTTTTTTTTTAACAAACATTTTTAATGTTGGAAGCTTACGTCTACAGGCAGCTATGCACATATTCAACATTCATTTCCAAATTGAAAACTTGTGCAAAAAAGGCTGTTTAACTTATACTAACCTGGAAGTAAAGGTCCAGGATGGAGATCATATCTGTACCCTCTGGGAAACACTGGAAGAAAGGGGGAAAAATTTAAAAACTCATGTTTTTAGTACATTTTTAATGGTCCCTAATTGCTATAAAATGTTTAAACGTATACCTTCTTTTCCTTCAAGTAGTAACCAATGGCAAAGTTTCTGTCACCTGACAGTCGCTCTGACTGAAACCTACCAACAACAAGAAACAAGAAAGTACTTACAGAAAGAACTCGTTTTAGTAAGTTACAATGTTTTGCTTTATTTAACATTTGTTTAGTTTTGTATTTTAAAATTTTAAATGTTCCGTTGAATACTTAATACCAGTTACATATTTGCACTCGTTTTTATCTTGTTTATTATTGACTGTTCACTTAAACATTTACTTAATTGACAAATATCTGATATTGAGAATAATGATATTTCACTGCTAATAGCATTAATAAAAAATCACTTACGTAGCGTTGCTGAAACCAACATATTCATTTCCTGCCAACTTATTCATAAAGTTCATCACCTGAAACAAAACGCTTCATGAAACACAGCAGCTCTCGACATGATAAACAGTACAAATATAAAAAGAGTCATACTGTACTATTATACTTACATAGTCAAACTTCTCAGCGTTGCTCACACCTTGCTGAAAGTCAAAAAGAAACTGCATGAACATTTTATATCATAGAAAATATCATACACACAAACTTATTGCATAGCCATTCCGGTTAAAGGAAACTTTATTAAACTAACACAGTTAAATTAGATTGACAGCTGAAGTATAATCATTCGTCTACAGCTTTAGAAGCTTTTAAAAGGAAGAATGGAAAAATTAAAGGATTCTAGCTCACTAGATTTGAGTAACATCTTTGAAAGAAATAAAGGCAAACAGTGTTTGTGTCCAAGTAAGTACTATTATTGTTGAGGAATCACAAGTGTAAGTTGTTAAAGGGGTGTGGAAAAATCAGACAAAACTAAAAGATAAAAAAAAAACACTAAATTGTCAAGTAATTTGAACTATGTGCTGTCTGTAAGTTTGTTTTAGTAGAGTTCTGAAGCAACTCATGTAATGCATTGATTTGAGGCTCTAAAATCATGTTTTCCACATTGAAGAAATGAAATGAAAAACAGTAGTGTATCTGACTAAATACGTCTACAAATTCAAACAAAAATAAAGCTTGATTCTGGAGTAATTCAACAAAATTACATTTGATTTTCTGTCAAGGCAATGAGTTTGTCAGACTCGCGCTAATGTAGCGTAGCATTAGCTCGGTTTGAAATTCGCTCAATGAGGAAAAACAGATAAATGAAAGGGAAATTACCAAACGTCATTGACCTGTTGGAGGGTCAAAATTTCCCACAGTTCCTAATGCTGTAAAATACGCAACAACAATAAAACCACAGAAAGCCTTCACACAGACATCACACATTACCACCTCCACAGGCCTGAGAAATTCACCTTTAACCCCACTAACTGTCATCACAAATTCAGCACCTGCTAAGACAGTTATAAACATATACGTGTACATGTTTGCAGTATTGTATATCATAGTGTTAACAGGTAAACAGAGCCCTGCATTTCTGATGTAACTACAGATTGGGGCTGTTTTCAAAGTGACTGCTCTCAGAAGAATAAAAACATTTGATATTAATACAGCATATTGTGGATGTCTTCCTCCCAAATCTTGTTTCTAAAGTGTTCAATTCCAGATCCCTGACTATTATTCGTTCACTGGCATTCGTTTGCTCTTTTTCCCTTATCTCTCCCCATCCCACTTCTGTTTCTCTCTTCAATATAATCCTTTCAGCGTGATTATTCATAACCTTAATCTGATGAGAGGGAGGGAGAGTAATCAAATTAAATCCATTCGTCCCTCGGATCCGTTCTCATGTCAAACATCCACAACAATAAAGCAGTTTTGGGCCCCCGTTTTATCAAAAAAGGACGTAAGGATGAGAAAGTGATTTACCTTGAGGAGAGAAGTGCATACTATGGCACCAGCGTTTACCATTGGATTATGAGGTTTATCTGGAAAAATAGATGAATGAATCAATAAACAAAGATGACTCGGAGTGTATGAGGCTTGTTTTCGGGAACATTAAAGGAACAGTTCACCTAAAAACGAATATTTCCTAGTAATGTACTAATGGTGTAGTAGATGAGTTTGTTTTTTCATTGGAACAGGTTTGGATGAATTTAGCATTAGAGCACTTGCTCATCAATGATTCCTCTGCAGTGAATGGGTGCCGTCAGAATGAGAGTCTAAACAGCTGATCAATACATCACAATAATCCACACCACTCCAGTCCATCAGTTAATGTCTTCTGAAGTGAAAAGCTGCATGTTTATAAAAAAAAAAAAAAAAAAAAATCCATCATTAAGAGTTTTGTTCGTTTTCCGTTGCTTTTGTATTAATATTGCTTTTTTGAGTGAAAAAGCCGTCTAATCTTAATCAGGAGAGAAATCTGCATGGATCAAGCACTGTTTACAAATGAAAAAAGTGTTCTAAACAAATACGTTGGTGGATTTTGATGTGAGAGGAAAACAAGAGATGGACTTTTTCATGGGAGGAAGTGTTATTATTTTTGCTCCTACACCAGTAAAATAATAATTAAAAAAAACTTTAATCATACATTTGTTTATTTCAAACACGCAGATTTTCAATTCACTAGACGTTAACTAATGGACTGGACTGGTGGGGATTACTTGTGAAGTTTTTTTCAGCTGTTTGGACTCTAATTTTGGCGGCACCCATTCACAGCAGAACTGTGAAATCTGTTCAGTTGAAGAAAACAAACTCATCTACGTCTTGGGTGACCTAAGAGTGAGTAGTTAATTTTAACAAATTATCATTTTTGGGTGAACTATTCCTTTAAGATTTTTTGTATTCTGAAATTACCTTCTTCGTTAAGAAACAGTTTGTTGAAACGAAGACCGCTGGGTTCCTTCCCAATAAATCGGTGCACGTATTCAGTGCCGTGATCGTGAACAGCAATTGCGTATTTTAATGGCTTCACACACGATTGAAGACAAAATGGAACTTTGGTGTCACCCGCAGTGTACCTGTAACACACATTTTCAACAGAGCTCAGCATAAATATTTGATAGATCAAATCATGTTTACCAGAAAATATACACAAAAATGAAGCAAAATCAATACTAAAGACAGAAATCTCACCGCTGGCCATCTACGGTGCACAAGGCAACACCCCAGAGATTAGGGCTAAATTTTGCTAGCTGAGGAATGTAATCTGCCACCTAATACAATACAAATGTGACAAACCAGAATGTAAACAAATATCATCAGAGATTCACACAGTGTTGGATTTTCTTATCTTATCTGATAAGTGTACCTGGCCACCCGACATTGATTTAGCGCTCTCATAAATTTGATCGATGTGAGAGGTGAATGACTGGAAGTCAGGAATGACAAACTTTTTCCGGAAGGCCTGAGTTAGCAACACAATGTTGCTTTGCACACACCTGTAGGAAAAGAAAAGTGAAGATTATGATTTAGCTTTATTAGCATCAGTATGTTCCTCCAAATCCAAACAAAAAAAGAACATTTACATTAAAAAAAAGTTAGTTGTACTACTTTTGTTGTTTTTAAAATTTTCTTGCATTTTAAGTAATTAGTTTCTTTATTTTTAATTATTTTTGTTTTTAAAATTAAACTAAAGATTTTTTCCTGTAAAGAAAAAAAACTATTATGTGCATTTCTTTTTTTTTTCTCTTTTTTTTTTTTTTTGATAGTTTTAATTTTAGAAACGATAATAATAAACCTGATATGATACTATTTTGGGGCCTTAAGCCATTTTTATGTATTTTCTTAGTGAAACTGCATAATTTATATACTTTATATTTTATACTAAATATGTTAAATGGATGCTCAAAAATCATCCATGAACTAAAAAACTAAAAAAAAAAAAAAAAAAAAAAAAACTACAGACAATATATTCTTAAACAAAAAACTAATACAGCCCATTATTTACTTTTTGAAGAGATGTCGATCCAGAGCGCCATCTGATGTGGTCTTCATGGTGACTTTTAACATCTCCATACACTCCTTAAGACGAGGGTCTCCAGTAAGCAGACCTGTGGATTTCAGTGCCTGAAAAACAACAACAATTAGCCTAAACTTACAACAAACTGAAAACTGAAACAACTATCTGGTCTATAAACCAAGACATGTGTTATAAGAGATATATGGTAGCGATGGCCTTGCTGGTGTTTGGTTTTACCGTAGTAAACTTGTGAGCTGGAATTTTCTCCTGGCCCTCTGCAATGGTGTAAAACAGCAGATCTTCCAGGCTGGGCAAAATGCCTGCTTTCCTTCTCCTGTGATGTGAACGGATACACAGAGAATCCAGTAAGCAGACAGAAAACAAAAATAGACCGTATACTCAACAAAAAGGGTTTATCAGCTGCAGCAGATGTCGTACTCAAATTTCATGCCATTTTAGTCTCAGAATTATTACTCTCAAAATGCCAGTCAGTAGGTTTCATATTGGACAACAAAGGTGTTTTTGAATTAAACCAATTTCAATTGTCAAAAACCCCAAATATACTCGATGCAAGTAAAAGTCGCATTCTCATATTCTACCATTAGGGGTGCTATTAGCATCATCCTTAGTTTTAAAAAAATTTTAAACTGTCAAGGAAGATTTTAGAATTGAGTTAAAGTGATTAATTGTTAGTTAGCTAGATCACATCAACATAAGCATATTTGCACAAAAGTGAAAGGAAAATGCGTTTTACCCCTGACTGACACTGTGAGATCATCTGAAACTTAGTCTGTTAGAAAAGGGGGTTATTTAACATTACTCCGGTTTGTGAAAGATAAATGTTAAGCAGGAGCTAAGTAAAGCATTTGGGAACAAAACTTCCAAGGACTTCCTACACTTGATTCAAAAGTTTAAACCAACAATGGATGGCATTCTGGGATAGCTACACAATACAGGCATTGAAGAACTCTTTGGGTAAAAGCGTCAAATGTTGTGTTAACAGGTCACAAACCATCCAGAAATTAACTTAAATGTCTGGAGATTATTTAAGTTGGTGGAAAAATACTGTTCTTAATCCATTGTGGGTTTAAACAATGGCCACCAAAGGCCTTTGTGATGCCATTTTGGGATGATACATTTGGTTCTAGATCACGGAATGGGAATGTTCTTCAGTGGGGAAAACCAAGCTTAGCGTTTAGTAAGGAATAACTGGATGAAAAAAAAAATACAACAAATAAAATGAACCAGATACTTACACAACAAACGCAAAGTATGCAGACAACCAAGAGAAAGAGAGAGAGAGAGAAAGAAAAAACAGAAATGAATGAGACATCCAGACATATAAAACACTGGAAAAATAAATAAACACAAAGAAATGCATATGTATTATTTATGCAGGCTCTAAAAACAAACTGACCTTTGATTTAATTAAAATAGAGATAATAGTTTAATAACACAAAATCAAATTCTAAAACAAAAATGTTAATGATACTACTAATTATACCATTTTTTGTAGCTTTTGGAAATGACACAGAGGGAGAATTAATCTCAAAACATTCAAATTTTGGTTGATAAATCAGCTTTGGAGACTTCAGCCTACAGTCCAGACCAGTGCTGGGGAAAGTTACTTTTCATTGCTTTATAAAGCACAAATAAACACAACACAAGATAAGACTGTCACTTAAATATAAAATCACATTCGGAAGACACAGGTTCACAAATGAGGGAAGACTGTTCCATAGCCTAAGATAAGATCGGCCACCGCAAACTCAAATAAAAAAAAAAATAAAAATAAAAATAAAAACTTTTACAACAGTAATACATTACAATATGGATTTTTTTAAAAAAAAGAAAAACATAGAGGAGACTGTTGACAAAGGAATTGTTAAATAAAGTTATTTTTGTTTTCTTCGCTTACAAACAGTATTCTCGTCGCTTCATAATGTCACGTTTGAACCGCTGATGGCAGATGGACTATTCTGACGACGTCTTTCATACTTTTCTGGACCTTGACAGTGTAACTTACTTGGCAGTCTATGGGACAGTCACAAGCCTCCCGGTTTTCATTCAATACAACTTTAATTGTGTTCCGAAGACGAACAAAGCTTTTGTGTTTGTGTTTGGAATGACGTGGGGGTAAGTGATTAATGACAAAATTTTCATTTGGGGGTAGAGTATCCCTTTAAGCCTCAAATGTGAAATATACATTGGATTGGTTTCTTCTTTTAAATGATAAAAATGTAAAAATATGAATGGTATTATAACGTTATACTTAAACTCAAATTAAAATAATGGAAAAACCCTTAAGGTAACATGTAGAAAGAAAAAAACATATCTTAAGCATGCAGAATAACATAAGTGGACTTTGAATGATTAATTGCCGATTTGAACGATTACGTAATCGCGACATCCATAATTGTAAACACGATTTGACATTCGATTAATTGTGGAGCCCTTATGGTCAGTAATTAATTTTGTTACTTTTGCATTACTTTTTCATGACCTGGGCCGGGCTTGCTTGTTTATATTTAATAACAAAATACCAAAAGGTCATATATTTGGCAACTGGCCCTTTCACACCAAAAGTGAAATGAATAATCCTCAGCTCACTCCCCATTTCTCTGAACACAGGGACAGACATGTCAGTGGATATTGTTGTATATAATGTAAAAGTAATACATTACTTTACTAGTTACCTGAAAAAAAGTAACTAGTAATGCGTTACACCAACACTGGTCCAGACTATTGATAAAAAGCTATACACACACTATTGTGTACAAACACAGCCAGCGCTGATGACCTGGTCAGGCATTAAACTAGGACACCTAACCTGACGAGAACAGCCACCCCTCCCGTCCCAAAGGAGCGATAATCCTTCATTTCCTAGCAAGGTCTCAAGTTCTGATCCTCGCTAATGCACCACGCCAAATGTGCGCTCCGATGATATTTTTACACACAAACACACTGGAAATAATCCACTTGATGTCACCGCTAAATAAACACAATGATGGGATGAGTTATGTGGCATCCCCACTGGGTTGCTTCTAAAATGTATAAACAATTAGTGCAATGTTATTTCCTGTGAATATTTAAGGAATAGTGTGTCTGTGTGGCAGCAAAGGTAAACAATGTGAGAAACAGACATAGGCTACGTGTGTAATATGTGTATTTGGAAGAGAAGGTTGTATGTTTATGTGGTGAAATGTCTGAAAATGCCTCCAGAAGAATTGCAAAGCATGTCAAAACATCCTTGCGGGGACAGCTGTGTGTGTGTGTGAACTTGTGTAAGTCAAACGATTCTGGAACAATATCTCCATTACCTTCTTCCACTTCAACAGGAATTGGTCAAACAACCAGCAAAACAGCTGACGCTCACACAGAATCGCATGCTAATAGAGCCAGTGCAACATATTTTGGCCTGCAGCGAATAAAGCACCAGAAAATGAACCAGCTAACACAAACTGAAAAATACTGTGGTATGAAAATATACCACTATACAAAAAAAATGACTATTTAAAATTAATGTTCGCAAGATTCATTTGGCTTAAGATGGTGAGCACAAACTGGCACAATGTCAATGCATGCAGAGATGCCAGCGTGACACACACACACACACACACACACACACAGACAGACGCATATGTCAGCTGGTGCCGTCACGTCAGATAAACCTTGGATATCAGCGAGTCTTTGGTGATTCATTTTACACTCCCTTTAGTATTCACAGGGTTTGCGTTGAGACCAACCAAAACCACTTAACTAAGTTAAATTTGCATTTATTAATTATTAGTATATAAATCATTGTTTATTATGAAAATGAAATACGCACAATATATTGTTCAAATGACTGATATCTAAAAAGCATATTTTTTAATGATCAACTGGAAACCGATATAACGATTATAACCGATATAAATATAATGATATTGATTATATTAGCACCCACATTAAACGACGATAATGTTTTTTTATTTGATTTATTATAATCTCTCTCTGCAGATTTTAATGTGCGAGTTCGGTGGATTCTGATTGGATGTCAACGTTTTTGTTCATCGGCAAGAAAGAATCATTCAAACCATATTGTTTCTCTGCCCCATTATTGTATTGTATTGACTTTCGTTTTCCAGTAAAATTACAGCGATCATTAAAACTTTATAGTTTTAGTTATCAGTACAGTTTATCATTGGTGTGAAATGGCCTTCAGAAGGGGATTTTATTGAATCTTTTTGTAAGCTAAGCTGTAAGTGCAGCAAAATTAGTGAAATTTTGGCGAACATTTTCAGCCGTTTTTGCCGTGCAACAATAAATGTTATAATATTTCTATGCTTGAGTTTATTTGAAATTTGGAATTCTAAACTGATAGATATTCAACATTTAAAAAAATAACAATAATTCACCCATATATTGCTAGGCTGCTCTGATTGGTTGCCTGTGTGGTGCCATGTGGTTGCTGGAGTGTTCTGGAGATTAAATGTAAAAATGGGATTATTTTATTTTATTCAATTTTTTTCATTCAATTGTGAATCGTATGTCCTGTGTGCTACTTGTATGACAGATATTTGTTATACAGTGTTCCAAATTCAGTCGTAGAAGGTGTTGTAGGTAGCAGACAGGGCAGTTTACTACAGTCTGGAACATGCACACTGGCAGACCGATGGAGAGAAAGGTCAACCTCTCTCCAAGGACAAACACTCATGCATACCGAATGAACGAGAGCAATGCAAAAAAAAATGACAGCACAGGCTGACACGTTCACTGCACACTCAAAGTACTTTTCCGAACAAAGCCCAGTTTCGACACTTCCGAGCTTTGAATACAGTCATTACAGGAAGAGGAAGTGGCTGATCTGGCTGTACGGGAACTAACATGCTTCAAAACTCAATAACCCCATCTGAACCTGAACGATTTAAAGAGCCTGATTCAGATTGAGTGATTTCAAATTGATCAGTAATTTTACAGTATTAACTGTGACTACTGATTTTACATTACATGTATGTGTGTGTGTAATAATATATGTATATATATATATATATATATATATATATATATATATATATATATATGTATATTACACACACACACACATACAAATGTAAATATTTTTAATAAAACATTATATATTATATTTAACATTATAATTTTAATTTTATTATAATTTTTTGTTTTAAAAATAGAATAGTCAATACAGGTCGATCAAAAAAATGTGTCTTCTCAAATATTATTATTTATTTTTTTTAAGCTGAAAGATTCTAGAACATTCCAAATTTCCATTATCCTGATTCATACCAAGAGAAGCAATTTTAAATTTAAAAAATGCTTCAAATGTATCAAACCCACCCTTCAAAGCCCAACGTTTCCGATTTCCGAATTTTTTATTATATAATTTTTATTTATTTAAATAATCCCATTATTAATTTGGCCCCCCATCCATTGTAGAAGCTCTTTCTCTTTGTGCACTCTCTTTGTCCTAAAGATCTTGACCACCTTATAGTTTATCTAAAATATCTAAAGCTATAAATATACCAGACAGATCCCCACATCCATCCTCGTGAATTACAGTAGGCCTTGGAATCGTGTGTAGGGAATGCGGGGCCCCCATATGATTGAATGAAATCCACCCAGGTTTAAAGTGAAAGCAAACCTGCTATCATTAATGGAGCTGTTTTATCAACCCCCCTCTGTCAGGCATGTTTTCGGCTCTACTCACTTCTCGTTGGACCCATCTGTCTGCGTGCACAGGGATCGTCTGAATGGAGGCGTGCATCCTCCTCCGGCGGCTGCTGTATTATCTGAACTATTTCTCCATAGGCGCCTTAGACTGGGTTTGTAAAACTCCTTTAACGACCTCGAGAACCTAAGCTGTAACATTTCAAATTTGACAGCCCAAACAGAATGATTTCCGATAATAACGCTAGTAATATAACACCGTGGGTTATGAGAATGTCGCTTGTTTTAGAGAGCCGTGCCGGTTACTTCCCTCGTTTCTCGGTGCGAATTCACAGGACAGAATCGAATCCGCCCACTGAAGCGGTGCTCGCAGTCCATTGGTCGGAGTGACGTCAGAGCAAACGGTGATTGGGTTAGACGGAATTCAATCATCATTATGACGCCAATGACCTTCCTGCGCTTAATGACGCATTTCAATGCATCGCAAATCCTCCAGTTTTTTTGTATCCTTTTTTTTATTTTATTATTCCTTAAAACAATACGCAAGCAATAACAGATAACAACAGAATATATATTAAAAAAAAGTTTTTTTTTGTCTCCGTTTTTTTGTAATAGTTTGAGCCAGCTCTGATTATAATCGTTGGTGCGAGAGCAGTTTGCACATTATATTATAATAATGACTCATAAAAAAAGTACATTTATAATACTATACTTTGTATTATATCACTTTGCATCAATTATTTTTTTTTTTAAATAGTTCAAGTTAATGTGAGAGTGTGTCTATAGGAGTGACAGGTTTGACATCGTTCTCTTTGGCTGCCTGCCATCAGTATTTCTCCAGAATAAATAAATAAATAAATATTTTATTTATTTTTTAATTTTTAATTTTTTTTGAAAGTCGCAGGGCCCGGCCGAAAAAGTCTGGGAACCACTGGCCTAGGCTATATATATATATATATATATATATATATATATATATATATATATATATATATATATATATATATATATATATATATAAGCATGAAAATATATTAATAATAATTTTATTTATTAATAATTTGTTACTAATTACTAATACATGTCACCAGTTCATTGACATTATTAATTTTTATATTTTTTGATCTATTTGTTTTGGATTGCAAATGCAAATAATGTTTCAGCATATTAATATAAAAATAATAATACCGGTAATTAATATTTATTATAGGAATAGTAGGCAGTAGTATTTTAAAGTCCGCATGAAATCATGAAATTTACTATTTACTTAACAAGCGCACAAAATCTATCTTTTATCAAAATCTGAACATTTACTTCCGCTCTGGAATGGCATTCTTTTTATGATGACGTCAGTGTGACGGCATGGGCAGAATAAATTAAAATTAAATAAAAAAAATAAATTAATATCCTTAAATATTAAATATTTCCTTTAACACACCCCTCCAACAGATTGCTATGAGTGAGAGACAGAGGGGAGGAGCGCAAACATAAAACAACGCCCTCAATTCAACATTCCGTTTCAGATAGAAATACGTCACTACAATGAAAAAGAAAAATCAACAGCGGGTTCATCACTGGAAAAAAAATGTCAAGCTGAGCACATTGCATTGTGGGATGCAGTATTCACACACTGTGCACAGTATGACAGACATGCAGAAACAGAAAGAGTATGCCAGTAACGTTATGCTATTTTTAATATATTCATGTAATGCTCCAGTTATGGCATTTCTTAAATGGTTGAGTTCAGAAATAATTAATAGTATGCTCAAAGATGCCCTGACCTTCAAATGCAGGAAGTTTGAGCTATTAAATGATTATAACCGTTGGTCTGAAAGCAGTTTGAACATTTGTGATACAATATACAATATAATAATGACAGTCATGCTGCCAGTTCATTGCATGATATTGACTGTGAAGGGCACCTATGGATGCAGACTGCTACTCACCGGATGACCGCCCTGCTGTTATGAGCATTATAACAGCTAATGCAAACACTGGATGTCACGTGATGTAAAACTGTAGGGTTAGACTGAAGAATGTGGATACGAAACCCTTGTGAAAGCCTGCTCTGTCTGGTTTGCTGTCCTTGTGGGGACTCTAGGTGTAATGGTTTTTATTCTGTACAAACTATTCTATATTTCATCGCCCTACACCTAAACCTACCGCTCACACAAAACTTTCTGCATTTTTAGTTGGTGTGCATTCATAAGTCCCCACAGGGATAGAAAATCAAGACCGCACACATATACAAACATATTTACCTAGCTAAATGGGACATTCCATAGGCGTAATGGTTTTTATACTGTATAAATCACCCCTAAATTTAGAGAAAACGTTCTGCATTTTTACAATTGAATATATATATATATATATATATACAAACCGAGGTTTTTAGAGATTTTGACAGGTTTAGCTGACTTTTTGGGTACAAATTTGTCCCCAAAATATGGTTTAGTAGGTACTCACACACACACACACACACACACACACACACACACACACACACACACACACACACACACACACACACACACACACACACACATTATAATATACATTAGCATATGAACACAACAACACAACAAATATGTAATGTAATTAGATGCTATTACTTATCTTAAATATATGCACTGAAAAATTACAATCTTTCTCTTTTAGGAAAGCGTGCTAATATCTTGGGCTGTCTTGCCACCTTGTGGGCAATTTAGAAAGTGACAGAATTTGACCTTTTTTTTCTAACTAGAAAATAAATGTTTCTGTAGACAAAATGAAAACAATACGGGTTCTAACTGGGCTATACAAAATAATTATTTATAGATGATTACGTTTCCATTTCTAACATTAAAAGGGTTTTAAGCATATTCAAAAATAAATAAATAAATAATAAATTTAAATAATTACATAATAAATAAAATATAACTAATCTATAAGCTAAATATTTAGCATTTTACTATACATTTAATACAATATTACATTGCAAGTAAAAATATTTTTTATAATATATATATATATATATATATATATATATACATACACACACACACAGTATTTACAATTTTATATATATATATATATATATATATATATATATATATATATATATATATATATATATATATATATATAAATGTTATATTTGACACACACACACACACGGTATTTACAATTATATGTATATATATATATATATGTATATATATATATTAATGTTATATTTGAAAAATAATGTAAATATTGTTCGTTTTATTATTTAGTATATTTTGTATAATATTATAATGATTATTTTTTGTTTTTGATCATTGCTTTATATTATTTATATGAATAATATTATAATGATAATAAAAGTAATCATTTTTAATGCACGAGATAATTCAAGTGGATTTTAAAAGTAGTATATCTTAAATAAGGCATCTCTAACTCACTGACCCACTCTCACAAACCCTGTGTTTCCTCCACCATCCCACAGATACCAGATATACAGTGTCAGATATCAGGAAACACATGCTCACGGTTAACCCCAATCATGTAGGAGAGCCCTCGAGGGAAAGCCTGCACTACTGTCAAACCAAAATAAAGTTCAAGAAACCTTCATTAACCTTTTTTCCCCCTCCTACCTCTTAATGGAGAGCTTATATATGTCACGTACATATTATTACTGTATTTTCTAAAGCACGAATCTTTAACCAAAAGAAGCCAAGCTCTGCATAAGTGCGTCTTATCCCACTTCCATCAAGACGAAGCTTGTAGCCGAGTGCTGGCTGTTCGCAATGTTTCCGCCCACATTCAAGCACCGCCCACACATCTGGGTCACACAGTGATCTATCCGCTCACACACACGCGCACACACGGGGCTTCTGTAGGTGCTAGTGACGTTTCTCCTGAGGAACACCCGTGTAGGGCTTCTGTAGATCTAAGAGACTGATGAACGCGCATAACGTGTGTGTGTGTGAAGCGTGGGCGCATTTTTTTAGCATTAACGTATGAGTGTGACATAAACAGAACAGCTGCTCGGATCAGCTTGATTTTATGGGCTGCTTCCAGATTAAGAACTGTTTTTCAGGCCACCTCTATAAATAAAGTTTTAAGTTGTTAGTTTTTATTTGATTATTATTTTATCTATCTATCTATCTATCTATCTATCTATCTATCTATCTATCTATCTATCTATCTATCTATCTATCTATCTATCTATCTATCTATCTATCTTACACACAAACATGAATGGAATTATTGTCAACAATTATTATTATTAAAAATAAATATTTATATTAAATAAATATATTAATTTTATGTATAAATATAATAAATATTTATATTTATAATAAGACAATAAATGTTTATATTTATTTTGTGTTTATATTTTTATTAGATCAAATATATTTGCAGTAAAATGTGAATGTTGTAAAATATTAGATATTGAATCATTAGTAATACAATATTCTTATATTTTATAATTTTTTGTAAATATTATTACAATTATTTGCTGCTTTTGTTTATTGCTGTATTATATGTGAGATATTAAATACAGAATTATAATTTATAAAAAAGTAAATATTTTTATATTTAGTAATATTTTATACACCATTATTATTATTAAAATAAACATTCATATTTATTTTGTATTTATATTTTATTAGATCAAATATATATTTGCAGTAAAATATGCTGTAAAATATTAGATATTGAATAATTAGTAATACAATAATGTCTTATATTTTATTATTTATTGTAAATACATTATAATTATTTGCTGCTTTTGTTTATTGATGTATTATATGTAAAATATTTAATACAGAATTATAATTAATAATAAAGTATATATCAAATATATATTTTTATATTTAGCATTTAAACATTTTATTATTTATTGGATTAAATATATTATAATTATTATTTGCTGTTTTTGTTTACTTTTGCAAAACTACTGCATCTGGCTTTGCTTTGTTCTCAAAAGCACTTAAATATAGTTTCCTCCCATCACTAAAGTAGTTCGAATGAATGCAAAGTTTCTCAGGGAAACACAAAAGCACCGAAATATAATTTTTTCTCTCATGTCATATATATATATGTCATATATACATGTCATATATAGGCTAAGAAAATAACTTAGAAAACAAACATATAATGAACAATCACCGAGAAGTTTGGTTTTATTTGTAGTACAATTCCACAAAGACAAGATAAAGAATGAAAAACACAACAAATGTACATAGAAAAGACCAGAATGACAGATAAGCACAGATAACTAACGAATAATTTTTTTCTTCAGAAGAATCACAATGTAACAGTTAACGCTTAACCACAGCGAGATACACAACACGCCGAGAATAAGGCTAGAGATGCTGATAACAAATACACAATAAACTTTTCTTCTTAATACTAACATCTAAACTGACGCATTCACAAAAACACGCAAAGCTAATTCTACATATTCGGTATTCTTTAACGTCTAGTTCATCCTCAACGACAAACCGATACGAACAGATGAATGTCATCATTTAACCTAATCAACCAATCTAAGGACAACACAACCGTTTTCTACAAAACTCCAGTATTTCCGTTGAATAACGAATAGCTTAAATAAAAATAGTTACGAATAAGACGTGCAATCAAATAAACAAACACAGATCATGTGCAAAAAAAAATGCACAAATACACTCCTAGACAATTTCTGTGTACACCGACTGAAAGACATTCATGTTTTTTGCTCTAAAATAAGAAATTAAAATAATTCTTAAGAATTACAAATCAAAATAAATGGATCTCTAGGCATTTACAGTTAGTTAAGGCCACACAGTTTCAGTACTAAATCCACTGAGCAAACAAAACGCCGGTTTGACTTTGAGGCTCAAGATGTTATCTGGAGTCCTCTGGTTCTGATTTGATGGTCTTCTTTTCCAGAAGCCTCGGCTCCTTCTGAGACCCATTTTCTGAAATGTACAAGTGTCAAATTCAATTCAATTTTCAAATGTATTGGTTAGCTTGCACACAAATTAAATGGCAAAAAAGAAACGCGGAACCAAGTTTCAAGAAACATGTTCGATCATGTGGGAACTTTTCAAATCTTTTCTTCAAACTTGAGTAATAGAATGAGGCGATATGCAAATCAAGCAAAATGTAGCATTACATCACTTGTTCACCAATGGATCCTTTGCAGTGAATGGGTGCCGTCAGAACGAGAGTCCAAACAGATGATAAAAACATCACAATAATCCACAAGTGACCCAAACAACTCCAGTCCATCAGTTAATGACTTGTGAAGCGAAAAGCTGCATATTTGTAAAAAAACGAATCCATCATTACGTCGTTTTAACTTAAAATAAAAAAAATCGAAAAGCTCCATAATCCATAATAACGCTTCCTCCAGTGAAAAAGTCCATCCCCCGTAGTCCTCTCTCATCAAAATCCCTGACCTGTTTGTTTAAAGCTGTTTTTTTGCTGTTTTCTTTTGTAAATGAACCGTGCATATTTCTCTCCTGATTCAGAAAATTTGCTTTTTCACTGGATAAAACAATATTACTGGATCGAGGAACTGAATGTTTAGCGGGTTTAAAATTTAAAAACGTCCTAATGATGGGTTTCTTTCTTACAAACATGCAGCTTTTTGCTTCAGAAGACACTGATGGACTGGAGTGGTGTGGATTATTGTGTTGTTTTTAATCAGCTGTTTGGACTCCCATCCGACGGCACCCATTCACTGCAGAGGATCCACTGGTACGCAAGTGATGCAATACTAAATTTCTCCAAATCTGTTCTGATGAAGAAACACATTTTCAGCAGATGTTCATTTTTGTGTGAACTATTCCTTTAAATGGTATGTATACATAGTAAAAAAAAATCCAACAAACAACAACAACAACAAAACATAACAGAGCATGTTTTACAAGTAAATACTTTTCTTTCTACTTCAAAATCTCATGTGTAACTCAGTGTGTTAATTGGCAATTATTTGTAATTATTTGTGATATTTACTAGCAATTTTTGAATATAATAATCATTTCTACATGCACTTTTCTGGTGCATTGTGTGGTTTTAGTAACTATTTAACAAGAGTGAAAGTGCAATCAATTATCAAATCAATTCTCATATCATAACAGTTTCAGCATGCTGGAATTTTCTACACATTTCAGCCATTGCCAGTAAACAAACACATAGCGCAAGCGCTTACGCCAAAATAAAGTATGGTACTTTTTTGTGTTTCAAATCTATGTCACCAAATTGACAGGGGAGGGTATTAAACGTATTTTTCAGATATTCAAATCAGTTCAAAAGACCAGTGTGATCAGTAAATGACACTGATTGACATCAGGCTCTGCCCACAATGGGGCGGAAGAAAAAACCCAAAACGTCAAAAAGACGAGTAAATCCACACCCCCTTCCTCTCCTACTCGCAGTGTACTAACGCAGCTTGCACAGGCAGGTAGGAGTTTCAGAGAGAAAGTGCTACCTTCATCAAGGACATTTGCATGCAAGAGATTGCATATATTACCAAAAGTTCTCTGAAGCCCTGCTGATATGTGCGTTACGTTAACACATCAGAGTTTAACGGAGTGGTGTAGGTGTCAATGTGCCAACATGATACTGAGATAAACCTGTGGCAATCCAGGCTAAAACATACATGTAAAAACAAGGACCAACAAGAGCCATATTAATCTGTACAGCATTTCTCCGCTGGTTCTTTAAAGATTAACGCTCTACCCAGGCAACATTTGAAGGCTGTTCCAAAAGGTAGGCGGCAAAATTACGCTGCCTTCAGAGATACCACCTTTTGGACAAATTTGAAGGCAGAACCACATGCACTGTATCCTTTGCGGATAGTGTGACAATCCCAGAATGCATTTTGACTAGAGTAAAACTAGACTAAAGTAGAATATGTGCTTTATCTTTATACATTTAGTTGACTTGTGAATGACATATGAATGCAGAAATATTGAATACAAAATATTTTCACAGGTTTGGGGTTGGTAAGATTGTTTTATGTTTTTAAAAAAGTCTCTTTTGCTCACTATAGGCACATTTATTTGATCAAACATGCAGTAAAGAAATTTAAAAACTGTGAAATATTATTACAATTTAAAATAATGGTTTTCTATTTGAAAATATTGTACAGCATAATTTATTCTTGTGATACAAAGCTGAATTTTCCTCATTATTCCTCCAGTCTTCAGAGTCACGTTGTCTTTCAGAAATCATTTTAATATGCTCATTTCTTATGATTTTTAAAAATGCTGAAAACAGTTGTGATGCTTAATATTTTTGCGGAAACCATAATAAAATCTTTGACGCAATGTAAAAATCTTTACTGTCAATTCTGATCAACTGAATTTTTGATACGTTTATTTCAAACTAGATTTCGGGAACAAAACTTAAAGTTCTTGATGTTACATTAAATGTTATTCGCATTCTAGGTTTTTCGAAGAAACTTTAAATAGAATGTTTTCAAAAGAACTAGAGACTTCATAAGGTTCTCCTATGACATCAGACAGAACACTTTTTAGATTGTTTATTTTTTTCAAAGTGTGCACTATTATTATTTGCATTTATTATGTGGCATTTTCGTTTTATAGCTTCATGTTTATTATTTGCATTAATTATGTGGCATTTTCGTTTTATAGCTTCATGTAAGAGTGTTTGTCAACTCAAAGTTGTGAAGTGTCTGTTAGAGTCTGGTTGTGAGAACTAACCTATGGATTCCGTCATTCTATCTTCAGAGGTTTGTTGATTATGATGTCGTTCCTCTGCGTTCTGTTTGTGATGTCGTTTGAGCTCATTGGCTAATTGCCTGCCCAGCGGCACATCACTCAGACGCAAGTTTAGGGGTCTCTCACCTGTAATTAAGGATAGAAAGTTGCATAAACTCAACTACTGATATAAACAATTCCACAAAATGCTAATTAACGGTAAGAGGAGAAATGTACCAGAGAGATGTGAGAGGCCGCTGTTGCAGTGTTGAGCAGTGGGAGCAAGGTATTTCAGTGCCACAGTTGGAATCCGCCAGTCCAACGATTTCAGTCTCTCTTGGACAGCAGCGTCACGCAAGAGCTCCACCTGTTTGGCCAACAGACAGTCCAGCTGTACCTGAAAGTGGAAAAAAAGTGTTTACAAAAAGTTTTCAAACAACTTAGAAACAGACGTTCAAACTAACAATTCAAACAAAAAAAGTTCAAATAACTTTGAAAGTAACTTTAAACCAGAATATTTATAAATATACTGTTGTTCAAGCTAATTTTTAAACAAGATTTAAACAAGATTGTTTAAAAGTAAATTTGAACTAGTTTGAAACAAACTTAAAAGCTCTTTCAAACAAAGTTCAAAGTAAATTCTGATGAAAAAAGCTTTTTTAAACAACAATAGTTTTATCAAATAGTTTTGAAATTAACTTTCAAACAAAACTTAAAACATTAAAATCACAGTCTTAGCAACTTTGAAACTAAATTTTATCTAAGTTTAAACAAGTTTGGAATAAACGTTCAAAGTTCTCTGAAACAACATTTGAACAAAATTATTTTGGAAAAAAGCAACAAATATTTTCAAAAAACTTTAAAACAAAGTTCAAATAACTGAAACCAACTTTCAAACTAAACTTGAAATGCTAACAGACATTGTTTCCAAACATAGTTTAAAGAAAATTAATTGTAGTTCAAATGAATTTGAAATAGGTTCAAAGTGAAACTACATATGAAATAATAATAATAATAATAAAAAAAAATTTTCAAACGTTAAAACAGTTCGATGAAAAAAACGTTTAGAAACTAACTTAACAAGTTTGAAACGTTCAAATAAAACTTTAAACATTCAAACATACATTGTTTTCAAATATAGTTCAAGCAACAAAAAAAACACATTTTAAAAATTGTTTAAAAAACATTCAAATGAAGTCCAAACAAATTTGAAATAAAGTTTTAAAACATTTTTAAACCACATTAAAACAATATTCTTCTGAAAAAATAAAAAAGTTCAAACTTTGTTGAAACTAACCTTCAGACAAACAAATATTCATTTTGTGGTACAGCACTCAAAATACCTGTAGACTATGTCTGATGGTCTCCTCTCCTTTAGATTTGGCGATAGCGAGCTGCTCTCTCACCGTCTCCTGACGCGTATGAAGAACGTGAAGAGCCTCCTGTAGATCGTAGACACCATCCTACGAGAAAGTGAGAAAAAGTGAAAGGGAGGGATGAGCTCATGGACAACTTTCAAAAACATTCACCAAGACAGAAGTGAGAGAGTTTTATGTCTCCATGGTGGATTCATTTAATTGCATCTCTAGTGCAACCATGACATTTGCACAAATGGAGAAAGCTGTTAGCACAAACTGAGTCATCACATCTGTAGTCCACAGTCCCCGAGGAGGCAAATCATGCTGCTTGTGAGATGAACCATCCAAATAATCATATTTTACACTTTTGTAGCATTTACTACACTAAAAATATTCATTATTTAGTTCATGACCATTTTCTGTCCTCTCTCTGAACCCAAAAATGTGCAATTACTCAAGCAAAGAGGTTCTTGATCTTCCTAATCAGTATATTAAATGTG
Source organism: Carassius auratus (assembly GCF_003368295.1). Taxonomy (NCBI): domain Eukaryota; kingdom Metazoa; phylum Chordata; class Actinopteri; order Cypriniformes; family Cyprinidae; genus Carassius; species Carassius auratus. Next base: position 2,814,945 of record NC_039289.1, read on the forward strand.
TTGTATGAATACATACAGCACAAATATAAGAGTTATAATAAAGCTGAAGTATTTAAAAAAAAAATTTTCAATTTATTTTTAAACTTCTCCTCCTGACAAACAATTTTTGTGAAAACTGATCACAAAACCATTTTAAAACCAAAGGTCACGGACATCAAATATAAAGAAAATAGTAAAGCTAAGTAAATGTAGTACTTTATTTAAAAAATAAAATTAATTATTAAAATAATTTCACTTTTTGTTTTGTTTTGGATGCATAAAATCCTAAAGAACAATTTTTGTGAGTAAACTGTTCATAAACCCATTTTTAAAACGCTTATTGACCTCAAATATAAAAGATTCAGTAATTCAGTAAATAAATATTGTATTTTATTTTTGAATTTAAATTTAGTATTTAACAAATACGCAAAAAAATCCTGAATAACAATTATTCAATTGTTCATAAAACCATTTTAAAACTATAAAACACACTGACCTCAAATATAAGTACACAATAGTAAAGCTTTTATATATATATATATATATATATATATATATATATTAGAATACTTTTAGCTATTTCATTTACATTTTTTTAGTTCTTAAATGCAAAAATATTATGTGGTAATTTTTAACGTGGTAAAAAAACATACTTAAAAACTTAAAAGGACTTAAAAACACTTTTATCATCAACAATCGTTCTCTGTCATGGCAATGTTCCTGTTTGTTTCTAACCATTATTTATGTTATTTTAACAGATCGGCCGTTGGCACCTTTGAAAGAATCTACACTTTGTGTCACCCCTTGAAAACCTCCGCTTTTTCCTTTGAGGTCATCACATATATGTGTGTGTGTGTGTGTGTGTGTGTGTGTGCGTGTCCACGTATGACGTTAGACATAGGCAGAGACAGCCACAGCCATGCGTGGGTAATTCACTATGTACCCACAGGATGATGTCAATTATGTGTTTCAGTCCACTGTGTACTTCTCCGCCTGTGCGGATGAATGATTGCACGTTTGTGTACTAAACTTTTTCTTTATCCAGAGAACCCCACAAAAACAACTTCCGTTAAAAACAAGCTTTTAATAGCGAGTTAAAATTGATCAGTTTTAATTTAACGTCTTCAGAGCTTTGTTTGCAATGGTGTTGTTGACTTAGAGGCCCCACGGAGCTACGAAAACAATGATATAATTTACTTTTAGATGTTCGCTCATGGGAAAAGCTGTGTGAACGCGACATTTCGGAGTGAATCATGACAGTAATTACTCTCCTGAGATTATTAACAGAGAGAGTGCACGCACAAACACAGCGCTAATTCAGACACAATGGGAAGGCAGCTGGCAATAAATATCATTACAAGAATGCAAAACTAATAAAGAAGTCCCGAGAAAGCACCTGGAGCTCGAAATGATTGCGAAGCTGAGGCGTCTCATGCAAATAGAGCAATCTGTCACAGTGAGGTTTATGAATATGAACTGAATCTACAGAACTTGTTTAAACTTACTTCAGATTTGATCCTCTTGGGAGATGGTACTTCTTCATCACCGCAGTGGGACCTGAAATGAAGATGTATTTTGAGTTTTATACTTATTTTGAAACCCCATAAACAGTCATTGCGGTAAAACTAGTGTAAGTACTAAAAAGATGGCAATTAATGTACAAACAGATGCTCCTTATATGAATAAATAGAGACCATGAATCAATTCTTGGTAACAATTTCATGAATTAGTGTCTGGTAATATGATGTTTGCGATTGCTAATGTACTCTATACAGCTCATTTAAAAAAGTTCTCATAGGATATTGAACAAAAAATGAATCATCTTGTTTACAAGGTCGTCCAAAAATCGCTCTTTAGAACATGAAGTTCCCTCGCCCAATATTCCTTGCCATTATTTATACAAAAGCAAGCTATTCCTCAATGTGTCAACATAAGAAAGTGTTAATTAATGATTTAAAGAAGAATTTAGTCTTACCTGCTGCTCCTGCGAGAGTATTTGTATGTAACTTCGCGTGAAATCTGCCTGGCCAGTGAGAAAAGTTCATCTCTTCGGGTCAGCAGCGATAGATCTTTCATGCACAGCTGAGCGGATGCTTCATTGACCGTTAGCTACACAATAAAATGAAACGACAATGAAAACATCAAATGTTTAGTAAATTCAATCTTAAAAATAAAGGTTCCACAAGGGGTTTTCACAGAGATGCCATAGCAGAACCATTTTTCTTTCCTCAAAGAACCGTCCATCGAAACGTTCTTAAAGAACTATTTTTTACTGACGCGGTTTGTGGAATGCAAAGGTTTCTTAAAGTTCTTAATGGAACCAGAGATAATTAAACCTTTATTTTTAAGAATGTCAGGAACAACAATTTTTGTTGACCCCCACAGTTAACAATATCGATATCTTATCATTCGATCTAACCAGAAGATTCAAACCAACCTCATGCATCGTAAGCTGCCGCCCGTCCCGCCTCTTGGAATCGAACCGCCCATAGATGGCGCTGTATTTCCGAATCTCCGCCTCCTTCTGCGGATCGCCTTCGCTCATCTCGCAGATGTGGCCGATCATCTTGCCGAGCTTCTTATTGGCGCGGATGTGTTCTTTGACTTCTGCGAGGTCGCTCTTGGGCAACGTTTGGGCTAGTCGCTCTACGCACTCCGTCACGCACTGGACGGCGGCAGAATCGAGTGCATCGAGAGTGTCGTGAGGTGAACACGGAGAACAGGCTCCAGATGGAGATAGGCTGTGCTCGCTCTCGCTTCCCCAGAAACGAGTCTCGCTAGCCCCTTGCAGCGGGGAGCACCCTGGCGTGCCGTCCCTGCTTAGATCCAGTCTTCCAGGACTGGGGCTTGTGGGTAATAACGCCCTGGGAACTGCAAGGTGGTTCTGTTGCCCGTTGCTGTGGGAACTTTCGGGTAGCTTGTACACTGGTATACTGCAAACAGGAAGAGACGTCAACGGTTGGTTGAAGACGGAAGGGTTGGTGACCCAATCCCGCAGAGCCTTCTGGAGTCTCCGAACGTGAAGGGGTTTGGTCGCCATTCCGACAAGGGCCATGATCTCGAGGAACTCTTCCTCACCGGCCTCACAGAGCTGTTGCACATCGTCGCCGCCCTGCTGGATGAAGGCTTCATAGTAGCAAAGCAAGTTTGCCTTCTGCAGGATCCGATACAGTTGCAGCTCACCCAAGGAACGTGGCAGCAGCACTGACATGACTACACATGCAAACACAGAGCAAAACATAGCATCGTCATTCCTAGAAAATGTTTCAAGCGTGAAACAATGCTCGCCAATGTTATTTATTTCCCAGGACACTCACACTATGAATATCACAATTAGTCTCCAGTTGCAATGTTCTTTTCTATACACTCTTCCAAGAGTTCACACTTACATATAATAAATAGAGTAAAGGTTAAGTGTATCTGGTGCGCTGTCCCAGGGGAGTGCTCCGAGTTTGGAATTTGGCCCGAACCCAGAGTACATTTTAGCAATCTAAAGATCCTCTTCCCACTACAAAGAACCTTTACAAGAATGCAAAAGTTTAATGGATGTTAAAGGTTCTTCATGGAACCATCGATGCCAATAAAGAATCATACGTTTTTGTGTAAAAATCATTTGTAAAGCAGATGTATTTTTTGTTTGCAAAAGAGAGTGACAACATCACTCTTAAAAATAAAGGTTCTTTAGTGGGATCAGTGGTTTGATGAAGAACCTTTTACAATCCACGGAACATTTCCATTGCACAATAGGTTCTCTATAGTGGAAAAAGTTCCTCAAATTATTACAATGTTCTTTACATTAGGATTTTTTTTTTTGTAAGGAACTGTTTACCGAAAGGTTCTTTGGAGAAACCTAAAATGGTTCTTCTATGGCATGGCTGCAAAAACCCCTTTATTTTTAAGAGTGAAGAGCATTTATCCATCCATAATTATTAAGATACTCATTTTGGAAAAAAGGACTGCCGAAACTTTTCGGAGGGAATATATTATACGGACTGCACAACGCTACAGTGTATAACAACAAAATAATAAAATGTAAAAAGATAAAGTAAGAAAAAAAAGATTGATAAGTCTGATCAATATATATATATATATATATACACACACACACACAAACACACACATAATATCCATTCGGACAGTCACATAATGTTTATTCACAAAAAATGCAAACTTTCAGTGCATTCAAAGCTCAAATTCGATAACAAAACCCTGTATCCGCATAAAAATAAATGTTAAAAATATTATATATTTTTTTTTACATTGAAACCCTATACACTTTCCTTTTAAGTGCTTATTTAGCAGATGTTTTTATTCCAAGTGACTTAAGTTAAATTTGTTACAGGTACAATCCACTTGGCACAACCAGGGTTTGAGTGCCTTGCTCAAATGCAACTTTTTGACTGGATCTTTCAACATTACACCACATTTAAATGCAATTAAGAATAGGCTGTCACATACAAGTTCACACTTGCAAACACAGCTCCACAAAATCATGGACAGGTTACAGCAAACTCACCTGAGAAGATCTTAAAACTATTGCTTCACAAGCACCTGGGAATCTCTACGAAATCAGTGTATGCAAATAACTCGGATATTAAATCTATATTCACAACTCGCTCAAATCAACACGCTTTGACCGTCTAACTTCCCCATCTGAATAGCTATGTATGACATGTTTATATTAGTCCTCGGGTTCACGTACCTCTCTTTCGCATCTGGTGCGCGCGACTGCTCCCGGTGCTCGCCGCGGTCTCGAGGCAACGCTCCGCCTCTCGCGACGGAGAGAAAGTGCGTTGAAGGCTCATCGGTGCTGTCTCTCTCTCTCTCGCTGAGTGTATCTGTCTCTTGTGCGGGGATATTCCGATGTAAGCTGCATTGCTATCTCACTCCCACGCGCCGGCTTGACGCAAATCCTCGCGTGGGCGACGCTGCGCGCGTGGGACGGAATACCGAGAGAGAAGACCAAACGGTCGCACACTGCAAACACACATTTGCGATGACATATTGAGGAATATTAATCGGTAATACAGTGTTTTTTTATTCAACACAAACCCACACAGCGTTTAGTATACAGCATATGCGTGTATTTTTTGTGGTGGCCATGTTCATACGCAAATAAGGGAAACCCGGGAAAATTCTCACACTTTTTTAAGTACAGTAAATGTTTACCTTTTTAAAAGTACATTTTAGTGCAGGCCTAAATAAATACTTAAAAATGTAAAACATAAAACGGGTTTAAGTGAAATAGTTCAGCCAAAAAAGAAATTTTGCTGAAATTTGACACACCCTCATGTTGTTCATCAGAACAAATTTGGAGAAATGTAGCATTAAATCACTTGCTTACAATGGATCCTCTGCAGTGAATGGGTGCCGTCAGAATGAGAGTCCAAACAGCTGATAAAAACATCACAATAATCTACAAGTTATCCACATGACTCCAGTCTATCAGTTAAAAAAAAGATGCACATTTGTAAGTAATAAATCCAGCATTATGGCGTTTTAACTTTAAAAGTCACATCTAGACAGAGGAGTTAATAATCCATATGACGCTTCCTCTGGTGAAAAAGTATATAAACTGTTTTAACTGTTTAAAATGGTGCTTGATCGGTGCATATTTCTCTCCTGATTCAACTGATACTTTTTCATTCTGACGGCACCCATTCACTGCAAAGGATGCATTGGTGAGCAAGTGATTTAATGCTACATTCCTCTGAATTTGTTCCCATGAAGAAACAAACTCTTCTACATCTTTGTACGCCTGGAGGCGAGTACATTTTCAGCAAATTTTCATTTTTAGGTAAACCATTTTGGTAACACTTTACAATTGGGTTAACATTAGTTAACTACTTTAGTTTACATAAACTAAGCATGGACACCACTTCTACAGCATTTGTTAATCTTAGATCATTAATTTCAGCATTTACTACTGCATTATTAAAATCAAAAGTTGTGCTTGTAAGTTGTAAACATTAGTTCATGTGCTGTGAATTAACATGAACTGACAATGAACAACTGTATTTTTATTAACTAGCATTAACAAAGATTAATAAATAGTGTAATAAATGTATTGTTCATTGATTGTTCATGTTAATTAATACATGAACTAATTGAAACTTATTGTAAAGTGTTACCAATATATTTCTTTACATTAAATATTTACATTTTAATCACTGTATGTTATAAATGCTACCAGGCTACTATGTCACGTAATGTGTGACTCTTTCATTTTTGTTTTCGGAAATGCATGCTGTAATGTCAACACATTGCAAGACTTTTCGCAACTCACAATGCAGACGGCGTTCATGCATTGTGTGACAGTTCTTCTCGTCCCCAGACAGTAAACCCCACAGGAAACTCACTCATGCTCTCTTGAGTGCAAAATCCCCCCTGAAACCCACTTTAGTATACTGCTATACATTCCCCTTCATGCATCTCAGTACATTTACAGCATTGAATAAACACCTAAACCAACACCACAGCAGAATCTACCTATAAAACTTAAATAATGCTTTGTTTTCCCCCCCTTACACTAGTGTGAAAAATGTGCAAGCTGCATATTACAATGAAACATAATCATGAATCTAAAAGACTGGATCTTTAGATAGCGGGCCGCAACAGCAGCCTCCCATTCGCCTGAGCATCTTGAGCTATTTTGGGAAGGAGGCTGGGCACAGCGAACAGCCCCTGGGAGGAAGTGCGTGGTGCATGCTGTCATCCCCTACTTTCGTGTTGGTCTGTTCCTCTAAACTAAAGCTTTTCCAAGACATTTCCCATCTTATGTGACAAAAATGACAAGCGACCGCACCTTGCCTGCAATCACGGATCCTTTTACTGGGGTTTTGCAAAGCGTATCTGCTCTCAAGGGAATGTGATGATTTTCTGTGTTTTGCTATAACAGTTTCAGTCTTGAGGTCTGTCTTTCTCTAGTAAACAATGCATATAAAGCATCTCCATTCATATAGAAAACACTTGTGGAATGCTTAGCTTGAAACATTTACATGTTTTTGCAAAGGATCCAGTAACAAATCACACATTATTATATTCACATAGTCTTGTAATAAACATTGCGTGCTTGTATATATGTTGGCAGATCAAAATAACGATACATATATATACACACACACACACACCATACTTTTCTGGAAATAGGTGACCTCTAGCATAAACCTGCAAAACATGAGGAAAAAGAGACGGAGCGAGAAAGAAAAGGGAGGGTGGCAATGAAAAACAAAACAAAAATAAAACTAATATTCCTTTAATTTGCTCTGCCGATGCGAGTCAAGCATGTCTTCCTACTCAAACACACCCACACACACTTGGCCTCCCACGTATACATGCACATATACATAGGCACTCTGTGACGTGCAAACACATCCTGGTTTGAGTGTGTGTGTGTGTGTGTGCGCATAGGGGCCCCCTGCTCAGAGTGGGTGTTGTCATTGCAGGGAAGGGCTGCTGACAGGGCACGCGTGGGTTTGCGGTTTTTAATGGTTAAGCTGACAGTTACTCAGAAAATCCTCTTTCTTCCTTCTTTGGCTTGCAACTTCACGCTCGCATTCAGATTTCATTAATTGACTAGTTTTAATATGCAGAAGACAGTTCTGTCGATGATGCTTTGGTGAACTTTCATGGCTGGATTTAACAAATAAAGGTCATTCGCTATGAGTTTGAAGCTGCAATACGCAACATATATACACGCACATACATATTGCATATTGTAATAAAAATGTAATTTTTAATACTTTTGTGTTAAATTAATGTGCATTCCTTTGTTTATTTTTAAAGCTATCTGGCCAAACTGTAAACAACTCTATATTTATTAAGATATTGTCCCTTGAAATAGCTTTACAATTCTCAATTCATAATACAATTCAAGTAAATGATGCACATTTAGTGTTGCCATATCTACTGGACATCTACTGTCATGTCGGAGCAAGTTAAAGTCAACACGTTACAGGTCGCATATTCAACGAATAACTTTAGCATCCAGGACCAGAACTATGCAGCCGTGCCTCGATCTATCTTGTACAGTTTTGACCTGTATGGGCCTTCATAAGAACGGAGATACTGTCCGTACTGAACAAAACAAAACATATAAGCAGTGATGTGTGTCAGATTACCATGGTGATGTCGATGTTTCCACAGTGCGTGGATCCTGTATAGGGTGGCTTTTTTTGGCAGGATTAGGTGGCGTGCCGTTGGCGTGTTTTAAGATTGTGGATGTCACAAAATAACCCAAAGTGTGAAATGGATTACTGGCTGGAGCTTTAACCACAGATTATGTGACAGCGATTTACATGCAGACACACTTATGTCAATGCACACACACACACACACACACTCATGCAGATGCACAAATATTTGCCCGGTTATTAGCCCCCTTATGTCTGGTACAATGCAAGAACACCTTCATTGACCTTCAGTGCCCAATCACAAGCAGCTGGGGGCGAGTGTGTGGGCAAGAGTGACAGACAGAGAAAGATCATGACATCCTTGCTGAACTGTCAATGGCACAATAATGCCCACCTATTTTCATATTTTTTCCCATCGCTCACAGTTTGTGTTTAAATCACTAATGCAGAGTATTAAACAAACTCTTCCCTCAGTGAGATGATTTTCACTTGGCAGACGAGTAAAAACCTCATAGATTTCATTGAAGGAGTGACCCAAACCATGTCTAAGAACCAGAATATCGAAAAGACTTGGGCCAGTCATTAACCACCTAACAAAACCCTGTAGCTGCTGAATATGTGCTAAAAACCACTCAGAAAACCGTAGCCATCAAGTGTGCCACACACGGCTTGAAAAGTGAAGCTAAAACATGTTGATCGCCATCTGGTAGCTGGTCGCAGTATAGGCCAGGAACTCTGCCCACTTCATGTAAACGAATGGAAAGGGAGCCAAAAAAGGTGTAGGTAGTTCTTATCATACTGATATATGCTGAAGGGTTCATTTTTCTAATAACTTAAGTTTGCTTTCAGTTAGTTATTTGATGCTATAAAATTGGCCATGGTGTCCGGGTTTCGACGGGTCTGTGGGAGTTTGATAGCATGGCTCCACTTCACGATCACTACTGCGCAGACTCAGGCTCCAAATGAATCACTGTCAGACTCAGGCTCAAAAACGAATCACTGCTGTGCAGATTCAGGCTCCAAGTGAATCACTGTCAGACTCAGGCTCAAAAACGAATCACTGTTGCGCAGATTCAGGCTCCAAATGAATCACTACTGTGGCTCCAAATGAATCACTGCTGCGCAGACTCAGGCTCCAAATGAATCACTACTGTGGCTCCAAATGAATCACTGCTGCGCAGACTCAGGCTCCAAATGAATCACTGCTGGGCAGACTCAGACTCAAATGAATCACTGCTGCGCAGACTCAGGCTCCAAATGAATCACTGCTGCGCAGACTCAGGCTCCAAATGAATCACTGCTGCGCAGACTCAGGCTCCAAATGAATCACTGCTGCGCAGACTCAGGCTCCAAATGAATCACTGCTGCGCAGACTCAGGCTCCAAATGAATCACTGCTGGGCAGACTCAGGCTCCAAATGAATCACTGCTGGGCAGACTCAGACTCAAATGAATCACTGCTGCGCAGACTCAGGCTCCAAATGAATCACTGCTGGGCAGACTCAGGCTCCAAATGAATCACTGCTGGGCAGACTCAGGCTCCAAATGAATCACTGCTGCGCAGACTCCGGCTCCAAATGAATCACTGCTGCGCAGACTCATGCTCCAAATGAATCACTGCTGGGCAGACTCAGGCTCCAAATGAATCACTGCTGGGCAGACTCAGGCTCCAAATGAATCACTGCTGGGCAGACTCAGGCTCCAAATGAATCACTGCTGCGCAGACTCCGGCTCCAAATGAATCACTGCTGCGCAGACTCATGCTCCAAATGAATCACTTGTTCATTTTTCTATAGTGGAAGGAATTGGAGACATGACATCCATAGTTTTTTTTTCAATCTATGGTAAAAGCATGGTAACATGCTAAAAAAACAAAAAAACATTTTGCCAAGTTTTACATAATTTGATTACCAGAAAATGATCAGTACCATACTGCAACTTTGAACCGTAAATTTCTTTTTTCTTCACACAAACAATTATAGTCAAAATAAAATGTTTTGGAAATAATGTGCAAATACCCCCCTGGTATGCTTTCTTTAAAGGGTTAGTTCACCCAAATATTAAAATTATGTAATTAATAACTCACCCTCATGTCGTTCCAAACCCGTAAGACCTTCATTTATCTTCGGAACACAGTTAAAGATATTTTAGATTTAGTCCGAGAGCTTTCAGTCCCTCCATTGAAAATGTGTGTATACTGTCCATGTCCATAAATATAAAAAAAGCATCGAAAATACATAAATAAATAACAGCATAAATTTCAATGAAACTTTTCACGAAGTTTCAGGATGTGTTCATAAATGTCAGGTTTTTTCAACATTCTGAAAAAAAAAAGCACATTTATTTAGTTAATAACATCAGCCATATTTTTTCAGGAAATGTAGATTGATATTTTTGTCACCTCTAAAGCCCCCTTAAGACTAATGAAGTGAATTAATCACTTGAAATACATCAGGAACCTTTACCTGCAACAGTTTTGACATTTCAAAGGCTTTATCTCCACATGAAAGCTGCCGCATGCGACGTGAATAATCTGACATTTCTTCACGAACAAAGAACCGAGAAAGGAACAATGGAAATTCTGAGATCTGACAAACAAAAGACTCATTAGACAAGAGCAACATAATTAAAGATAATAAACTCAATCGCCCCTTTGAAATGCAGTAAACACATCAGGCGTGGTGATTATCATTTGGAGGCTTTGATGTTTGGCCCTTCAGCTTTGAGAAATGAGGCCCGTGAGGAAATGGCTCCGCCCACAACCCCGCCCACCACGCTGGAGGAAATCCTGACTCAATTAATCAGGCCGAGAAAATGAGACCTAATTTAAACGCGATTCAACACAGATTAACTCGAAACGAACTGAAACTCTGGCAAGCATCTCTGCAGAAACCTTTCCCTGAATTTAGCGTTATCTGAACATTCAGTGCATAGGTTTACACAGCCTTTAGTTGTCTTACTTGCATATGACTTCTTTGAAGACGTCAGTGGTCAGGATGGCCATTCAGCGAGACCTTATGAAGACACGTTTGCCTAGTTTTTAATCCCGTCCAAATAGTTCTTCCAATAATCCCTTTCCTCCGGCTGGATCTTCGCTTTGGGAATTTGAGAATAGGCGTTGCCTGCCCACACTCAGCTGCCGTGTGGGAACAGTGTGTAAGGGCCGCTGAAATCTTCACACAGCATGCCACACTATTCTCTGGATCAGCACAATCTCAGCTGGGGTTAGAATTAGAAACTGGCATACATTTCCCAGTCTGAACAATGCATGTCATTTTCTATCATACTTTTTCAGTGAAGCTAATTGAAAGTTAATCTTTAGCATGTTTAAATGTTTTCTGATCTACAAACCTGCATAAGAAATATTGTCACCGCATGTACTTCATTTTAGTGAAATGCTTGTAAACATTTTATCACAAACTTACCGCAAAAGGGGTTATACTGTGGTCCAAACTACCTTAAATCAATACCGGCAATACTACATAAAAAAAAAAAAAAAAAAATATATATATATATATAAAAGAACATGGTGATACCATAGTATTGCTTGTGACTGAGGAAATACATCAAAATGGTTTACTTTTATTATTCAGAAAAAGAAACCAGCTAGAGAACCTAAAGGCTAAATACTTAAGGCTCTTGTATAATGTTTTTTCCCCATGATTTAACGACCAAAAAAAATAAAAAAATAAAAAATTCCCACCATGAAACAAAACAAAACCGAACTGACCATAACTTCCTGAGATCTTCTGTCTTCCGTAGAGGACATTATATGTTAGTGAATTTCTCTTGAGAACTTACATGTCACATTTTCAACTCTGGACGTCCTGTACAGAGCACATTCAGGGCTTTTCAGAGATACCAAATGTTTGGAAGTTTCTCCATGAACACTCCCTCTCCTTTGTCTTTTAAAACGCCTGACATTCATTCAGTGATCAAATGTAACACTCTTCTGGAAATATAATAATATTTTGCAACTGTCATTTAAAGCAGACTCATTTTTAAACTATTTGTCATAAATCAACACTATCAGGAAAATGTACTGGGGTTTCAAATCAAAAGATGACTTTCTGTTCAGGACATTGATTTCATACATATCCGCTGTAGATGACATCAGGACTAACAGCATGTTTAAAACCCATTTTGGGAGACAACAAAAGAAGAGGGAAATAAATTATTTTTCAATATTCCTATAAAATATTCAAGATTATTTTGAAAATCTTTTGAAATATTACACTTCTTTTTTCCATTACATTGCCACAAGAGCACATTAATATGCAAGTTAGATATAGTAGATACATTGTATATGATGGGAAAACCCTCTTACGACCACTTTACACACATACTGCATAAAGAAAAATGGTTTATCAAATCACCCTGTAATATCATTCATAACATTGTTTGGCGCATAAGAAAAACATTCTGAACTATGTAATGACATGAAAAAATTCTAAATTCCAAAAACCTTTTTTCTGAGTCTCAGGAGTTTTTTAAATAATAATATAAAAAAAAAAAAAAAAAAAAAAAAAAAGGAAAAAAATATATCTGTACTAAACAAAAAAGGATAAAACAAAAGTCTTTATGAACAAAACCGACACAAAAGACAAAACAAAAAGGCAACATGATAAAACAAACCAAAACCAACCCCCAAATAAAACAAAACCAAATAAATAAAACCAACCCACACTCACAACGCCCCCCCCCCCAAAAAAAAACATACTAAAATGAAACATGCACTCAATGTTTCATCACATCAATCAATCACTCCTGTCAGAGACCAGCTGTAATCACCTGAAATCCATCCACACCACTCTCCCAGCTCGTGACTCGGCCCTTCCGATCCAAACATTTGTCAGATTTACTCCATAAACAAAAAACATGAGAAAAACGGGATTGAAAAAAAGACTGAACCAAATAGAAAATAAACTAAATTTACATCAAATAAAACTACAAAGCCAAAATAAAAGCACCAAGCAATAACAACCCCCCCCCAAAAAAAATAAAATAATAATAAACAAACAAATTGAAACCAAACAAAGCCAACCAAACCTATCACTGCTTCAGTACTTCAGTTTAGAAAACAAATATATTGTCACATACAGTATTGTTCAAAATAATAGCAGTACAATGTGACTATCCAGAATAATCAAGGTTTTTAGTATATTTTTTATTGCTACGTGGCAAACAAGTTACCAGTAGGTTCAGTAGATTGTCAGAAAACAAACAAGACCCAGCATTCATGATATGCACGCTCTTAAGGCTGTGCAATTGGGCAATTAGTTGAAAGGGGTGTGTTCAAAAAAATAGCAGTGTCTACCTTTGACTGTACAAACTCAAAACTATTTTGTACAAACATTTTTTTTTTCTGGGATTTAGCAATCCTGTGAATCACTAAACTAATATTTAGTTGTATGACCACAGTTTTTTAAAACTGCTTGACATCTGTGTGGCATGGAGTCAACCAACTTGTGGCACCTCTCAGCTGTTATTCCACTCCATGATTCTTTAACAACATTCCACAATTCATTCACATTTCTTGGTTTTGCTTCAGAAACAGCATTTTTGATATCACCCCACAAGTTCTCAATTGGATTAAGGTCTGGAGATTGGGCTGGCCACTCCATAACATTAATTTTGTTGGTTTGGAACCAAGACTTTGCCCGTTTACTAGTGTGTTTTGGGTCATTGTCTTGTTGAAACAACCATTTCAAGGGCATGTCCTCTTCAGCATAGGGCAACATGACCTCTTCAAGTATTTTAACATATGCAAACTGATCCATGATCCCTGGTATGCGATAAATAGGCCCAACACCATAGTAGGAGAAACATGCCCATATCATGATGCTTGCACCTCCATGCTTCACTGTCTTCACTGTGTACTGTGGCTTGAATTCAGAGTTTGGGGGTCGTCTCACAAACTGCCTGTGGCCCTTGGACCCAAAAAGAACAATTTTACTCTCATCAGTCCACAAAATGTTCCTCCATTTCTCTTTAGGCCAGTTGATGTGTTCTTTGGCAAATTGTAACCTCTTCTGCACATGCCTTTTTTTTAACAGAGGGACTTTGCGGGGGATTCTTGAAAATAGATTAGCTTCACACAGACGTCTTCTAACTGTCACAGTACTTACAGGTAACTACAGACTGTCTTTGATCATCCTGGAGGTGATCATTGGCTGAGCCTTTGCCATTCTGGTTATTCTTCTATCCATTTTGATGGTTGTCTTCCGTTTTCTTCCACGTCTCTCTGGTTTTGCTCTCCATTTTAAGGCATTGGAGATCATTTTAGCTGAACAGCCTATCATTTTTTGCACCTCTTTATAGGTTTTCCCCTCTCTAATCAACTTTTTAATCAAAGTACGCTGTTCTTCTGAACAATGTCTTGAACGACCCATTTTCCTCAGCTTTCAAATGCATGTTCAACAAGTGTTGGCTTCATCCTTAAATAGGGGCCACCTGATTCACACCTGTTTCTTCACAAAATTGATGACCTCAGTGATTGAATGCCACACTGCTATTTTTTTGAACACACCCCTTTCAACTAATTCAACTAATTGCCCAATTGCACAGCCTTAAGAGCGTGCATATCATGAATGCTGGGTCTTGTTTGTTTTCTGAGAATCTACTGAACCTACTGGTAACTTGTTTGCCACGTAGCAATAAAAAAATATACGAAAAACCTTGATTATTCTGGTTAGTCACATTGTACTGCTATTATTTTGAACAATACTGTATTTCTAGGTTTTTGTCTCATCCAAACACTGTGATTTCATAAATTGCATTGAAGTGAGTTCTGACACTTGGCAAAGCATTGTTGCAGGGTGTTATTGTGTTAGAGACAGCTAATCCCAGCGGAGATGAAGTGTGTGCTGCAAATAAGGAGTTTGATCCCACAGAAAGAGAGGAATTCGGAGAATAAAAACAAACGTATTCTTGTGCCTGCTAAAATGTTTGCTCAATATTTAAATCAAGCGTGTCTGATTATCACCAAGAACACAGCAAGAAATAATTATGGTCTGGTTTCTATGGGAACAGGAGACGACTGCCCTCCAGTGTTAGCTAATCATCGACTAGGTCAAGCGGACCAGATGAGGATCTATTGCTGGTGTCTTTAAATGATGAGAAAGGTGCTCAGTGACACATGCAAAGATAAAAATACAAGAAAATCCCCTTGCAAAAATCTCTCTTACACCTACATCTCAAGTCAGAGGTGAAAGTGTGATAAAGAATGTCCCTGTTATTCCCAACAACGCAATGACGTCAACGTTAGTTAGTGGAATTAATACGCTTTTTCCTTTTTAAAATTCACTCTTAGTGTTTCCGAAGGAATATATTCTCAATTATAGGACTCATAAAGTGCAATTGTAAATTGGCAAAACGTCCAGGCACCGCTGCCCTCTACAGGTCGAAGAAAGTAAAAAAAAAAGGCACAAGTTACAGTTTAAAATCTTCCAGGCTTTATTTATAGAATGTGCAAAACACCTGGAAATAAGTTAAAAATCATACAAAGGCCACATATACAGTAAAGTTCTTTTCTCTTCCTTGTATTTTCTCACTTAGTTCATAAAAACCCTTCACAAAAGAAAACAAAATCACTGTGTGAAGAGAAAATACACACGGTTTGTGCCATCAGCTGTTCAGATGTAATACAGGCTGTGGGTCCTGTGTTGGGAATTCCAGCTGTGCGGTGGGGCTTGGGGCCCCGGGGTCCTCCTGGGACTGGAGCCCGCTGGGAGGGCTCTTTTGCCGTGCAGCATCGCCAAAGATGGGAGGTGATTGGTCGCCTTCTCGAGAGTCTGAGGGGACCTCATCTGTGCCCTAGTTAGAAAAATAGTCCGTTTAATTGAGCAGTTTCATATATTTCACCAAAATTCATTTGGTGAACTTATTTGACACAAAAGGCATGCCGAATATTTTATAAACAAAAATGCATCTTTTTTTCTTAAGTTAGTTAAATTGGAGCATGTTTACTAGCATTCAAAAGTATGAGGTTAGGAAGATTTTCTTTTTGTTTTTGAAAGTCTCTTACGCTCACCAAGACTGCATTTATTTGATACACTAAAAACACACACACACACACACACACACTATATAGTCTTTGGAAAAAAATAAAAAATAAATAATGGCTCAGTACACAAGTAAACTACACTGAAGAATTTTCCCACCAGCTATTTACACAAACTGACAAAACCTTTGTGATCAGACGAAACGTTTAGTTACCTGAATTAATCAGCATCTGAACAATGAAAAATCAACCAACTCTCTAGATAAAATATTCACATTAGAATATTTTGTGCCAAATGTTGTTAAATGAGGGCGGAAATTGTTGAAATACTCTGTAGATTTGTGGCGGTTTCAAGATATTTCAGAACTAAATCAACGTATTCTCACCTTTCTGCCACAGAATGCATGAAAAAGAGAGAGAAAACACACACAACAACAACATAACACTATTTTGAAGACCTTTAGATACACATTCATATTATTGATCACCATCGTCCTCTTAGTTTCTTCTGCGTTACCTGAAGGCGCTGGATCTCAACATGGGTCTTTGCTATGATGACCATCTCTCTGATTTGGTAGAAGAGGAGAGCGACTGTAACCCACGGAGAGCCGGAGGGAACCCAAGCTGGTTTGTTCAGATCCTCCTGCTCTTCCTGGTGCCGTGTTTTCCGAGCCGGAAGTTTGGGTTCGTGTCGAGCGGGTGCAGGCGCGTCTGTTGTGTTCTGAACCAGGTCAATAGTAGCAATGGGAACAGGACTGGACGCGATAGGAATGTTCTCTGCTAGCATCTTGTCCTCTGCGGGGTAAAAAAAACATTATATTGAAGGAGACTTGTTCTACGTTCTGTTCATGTGTGAATGAAAATACTTCTCATAGTTTAAATAAACTATCCATTATTGGCGCTTTTAAACTGGCAACTTAAAACAAGAACAAATCAGAAAATCATTTGAAAGAAAACAACTTCTGCATTAAAATTAATTGGACTTATCGGAGACAACATTTTAGTTTGTTTGCGCACATTTCACGATACACAGGTCATGTAAAAAACCTATCATTATTTGGAAAACACAGCAGATTCTGCTACTATTTTGAAAACAATTAAATACACTACTGAAAATGTGAGTATATTTTATTATACTTACACTATTATATACTTGTATTGAATACACAAAGTGCAAAAAAGGCAAAAAACATCATGAACGCAACAAACCATGAACCAAACTTAAACAAAAAGAGCAAAAACTAACAGATAACAAAACAATAAAAAAGTCAACTGAATTGAAAAACCCAAAATACAACAAAATCAATCAGAAGTGAACTGAGCGGAATAGACAAAAAAAAGCTAAATGAACCCCACTCAAACCCGAAAAGAGAAACAAAACTCGCAAACTAATCAAAATCTTATTTTAAATGAATAAGCAATGTACAAGATCTTGTAGCTCACCTTTTTTCTCATTCTGGCCAGTGATGCACATAATTAAAGAAAAGATGAGCAAAATAACAAGTGAGGTCATTCCTATTCCCCTGAATGTTTCGGCAGCACCTGAAAAATAAGACAGCCTCTTGTTTATACACACACTGGGATTCATTTTCTCATATCATTACAAAAACAATGGGTATTGTTCATACCAAAATAGTTGACAAATACCCCGCCGGCCATCGCCCCACAGCCCCTGCCCAGCCCGAGGTGGAGACCCTGCAGGATGCCCTGAGCGGATGTCCGTAGCGGCGGAGGTACAGCCGCGCTCAAATATGAGATACACGCCGCCCACACGGACGCATGCGTTATGCCTGCGCAGATACACAACTTTATTATTCAGCATAACAAGGCTTAGAGGAATAGTTCACCCAAAAATACAATTTGCTGAAAACTTGACACACCCTCGGGCCTTCCAAAATGTAGATAAGTTTGCTTCATCAGAACAGAATTGAAACGGTTTAGATTTACATCACTTGGTTGCTCACCAACTGATTCTCTGCAGTGAATGGGTGCCGTCAGAATGAGAGTCTCATGACATGATAATGTATGTGTCTAAGCTTGGACTTCCAAGTATATATAGAGAGAAGGCAGCTAACGAGTCTATAACAGTATACGGACACGTGTCTTTGAACAGATGAGAACGTCTGTAATGAATGTAAACCGACTCGCTCCAGGTCTTCATTCCAGTGAGTGGATGGTATTCTCTCTTTAAATGAATCTACATGCTTGTTCTCTTCTTGATTGTTTTGAAAGGGCGGGGGAACTGACAACGTCAAACTGACTTTACTTCCTGGCCGTTCTTTGTTCTGCACACATCACTGTACTTTTATGACTGAATCTGATGGTTTCTAGTATTGTGCACACACAGACCACGATGCTTTAACCCAGGATTATACCTTGCAGCACTTCCATGGGCAGCACGGTCCAGGCATTCTTCAGATACGAGATATAGAGGTAGCGTGCTGTGTTGCAGGCCAGGCCGATGTACAAAACTCTGACAGAAAAAGCACAAGACGCAGTTATAAAAAATAAAAAAAATACATGCATGAATCACGAAACATCTCAAGAACATGTCAGACTCATGTTTCACCCCTTTAAATATAAAAGGAGAAAAAAATGATTTTGACATTTGAAAGAAAATTGATATTAAAGAATGATTTTTAATTCATTGTTAATTCAAAACAAACATAAATAATATAATACATTAATATAAAATCTTTTTTTTCTAGCTACAATACATAAAAACATTAATGACCCTAATATAATGGTTAATGGTCCCCCAAATCATTTCAATTTTTATGCAAAATAAAAGTTTTCTCTGAACTGCTCTCTGCGTTTCATGATGACTAAATAAATTAACTTCCTCTGTGCTGTAAAACAAGCAACCAAGTTGCATAGTCATATCGCAAAGATCATTCCAGCTTCTGCAGGTCATCTTTTAAAAATAAGTCTATAAAACATAGAAATGTCGAACAGGAAGTTCTTTAAATTTTTACAAGAAGCTGTAAACCAGTCAAGGAAGGATGACTTATGAATTCATTCTGCTGTCAGTCATTTAGTCAAAATAGTGCTCTGTAAATTAAAACAAATAATTCAACTTGAAAACCAAAGAGCATTAATGTTATGATCTTTGTAAAAGGAGCCACACAGTGGACACTGTAGCTGCTGTGCAATGCTATCTGGACTTCTGCCACTGCTGACAGAAAAAGGCTTTGTACTCTTGAACCAGGCTTTTCAACCAAACAATGCCTCGCTGATCCCAGTGCAGACATACAGAGTCGCATGACAGCGCCACGCACAAAGACTCCCTGATTCAAGGTCAGGATCAAATGTGCTGGAGTCACATGGTGCAGTGAGACAGTGTGGGTTACCTGGACAAGTCTAGCCTGTGACTGGAATAAACTACTATGATGGCTCGTTTCTAAACCCCTGGGCGGCATACGTAAGCAGCGACTTTCCAAAAAGTAGCATCCTAACTGAAAAAAACCTTATGTGACTTGAAACACTGACAGTTGATGTTAGCATGTGGCTAAGCTAACAGCCTGACACACCAAGAACAATGGCAACAAAACGTAGCATCTACATCAGGGTGGGCTTTTTTGATTTAGGGCAGTGAGTAAATAACTAGTAACCATACCGAATACACAGGCAATGCTACCTTTAAACATTGTTCAATATGAAGAATCTTCTAAAGAAACTTGACTTTTGTGCCTACTTTTTGGAAACACATTTGTTTAGACTGAACATTGTACTTTATGCAATGTGTATTTCCTTAATGACTAAAATAGTTTGTAGAAGCCTTCAATACAGATGGTAAATATTTTTTATATTTGGGTGGGGGGGGGGGGGGTGACTAGACATAGTCTCAGAAAAATGGTTGCAGGAATCTAATTTATAGAAACTCATGAGACATGAAAATTTCAACCCATTACTTTTCAAGATTACTCCAGGACTTATTTCATGTATTTTTATATCAAATAAAAAAACTAAGTGTGGTAAAAAAAATAAATTGTCTATAACTTAATATTTTTGAGCATTATCAACTCTGATTGATAATTAAAGCCCAAATGGTCTTCTTTCCAAAGACACAAAATTATGTGTGTAACAAACATAAGTAAGGAACTGTTGGAATTTTAATTTAGGTAGAGCTCTTTCAGCTGTGAGTCTCATGATGGGGGTCTGGTTAACAGGTTAAATGGTATTTAAGTCAACTGAATAACTGAACAAAGCAAAATACAGCTGAACTGAACCGGACCAAGATTCAGATGTGAATCTAGATTCAGAACCGAACTAGACCATTCAAAGCCCCCCACCATGCCGACAAGGAATCACAGGAACCTCACCTGATGTGTCCCACCAGTTCGATGAATTTATGGCTGGTAAAATAGGCAGCAAGCTCTGACACGTGACTCAGGACAGAGCAGACACCAAACAGCGTTGTGGTTCCTGTCAGATCCTGTAAATGCCAGTAAAGGAAAGTGAACACAAACCCATAGCCGAAGCCCATGAACCAGGCCACGAATAACACAGTGCTGTACTGTACGCCACACAGCAGTCGCATCAAGTCCCAGAAGTGGAACTCCTCGACTTGGACAATTGTTGGGGTCTCGGAGCTCTCCATTCCATGGGAACCGCTAGGTTGGGTGTTTTGCTGCTGGTTGCCAACCTCGTTTCCTTCAATCGTGTTTTGGTGCTGAACGTCGAACTTAAACTGGGTGGCGACGATCAAAGCTATTCCCATTAATACGCCAAACACAATGAAGGCAGTGTGGTAGTTCTTGTAATTTTCCATGAAGCATTCATTGTTGCCGATGACAAGGTTAGTGCTAGTGTGATCGATCCAGATGCCGACACAGAGCATGGCTATACCCCAGCCTAGAGATCCCCACATGCGCTGGAGACCATAGCGGTCACGGTGTGCACCCAGATATTGTAGCGTCACCTAAATCCAAAAAAATAAAATACATTTTAGACTCAAATAACCTCTTTTTCTACTAAAATGGAGTTAGAACTGGTGCTGGAAGATCTAACAACCTCTCTCATGACAGGGTTACCACTGATTTGAAAGCTAAACAATAATGTAACAGTCATTCCTACATTCAGGCACCTGTTTTCCCTGAATAAAGGCCACATTTTATATGGCATATAATGAATATTCCAATTTTCCCAGGATTGACGCTATGTTCAAATGCTACCCTAAGCCTAAGAACATAGATTTGCTTCCAGAATGGGAACTGGCTCAAGCACCAACGCCAGTAGTCTTACATTGGAAATGGGACTGTAGCTTGTCTAACATTTAATTCAATGGAAGCATTGTCTAATCTCTCTTATGGAGTCCTGCTTATTCAAATCTTTGGTTCGAGGTTTCAAGATACATGGCCTATGAAATGGACTCTACTAACTGATCTGCCTTGAATTTATTTTAAGAAAAAAAAAAAAATGGTTACATACTGTATCCACAATGGTAATGGCAGGAGCGCTGAAAAACTCGCCGATGATGACGACGAGCAGAATCAGCAGAAAAATGGCATGAACCTGGTCCTTGTTGTATTCAGGAGGTTGGTTCGGTTTGGTTGCAGTACTTTGAATAGTGCTGCTAGACGTGGTGTTTGGGGCTGATGTTGAGTCGAAGGAGCTTGGCTCGGGCCTTGTGGTGGTGGTTTGGTCAGATTGGGTTGTGTTAGCGAATTCATCAGGTGCCACTGTGAAACTGGAGTTGGAATCCCGTTTGAATCTGTGTTCAGAGTTGTAGCCTGAAGACTGAATGGAGGAAAGAATGGTTCGCCATTCTGGTTCGAGTCTAATCAGATCCCTGCGGCGTCTCATATGATTTGAGGTCGGGATGGAACTGGTGTTGAGGTAGAATGTCTCGTTAGATGTGGTAGTGTGGACAGTCGGTACCATAGCTGTGGTCGTCAGGAGGTTCTCCTCTTTACACTTCATGTCCGCTGGCTGCACAATGCCAATCCCAGAATTGAAGAGGACCCAGCATAACATTGAGAACAATAAGACTGCTTTACCTTTCTTGAAACGATCTGCGACGATGCCCCAAAAAGGAGCGCTGCAGAACTCAATGAAATAACGAATTCCCACTAGGAGACCACTTTGGGTGGGATTCATACCCAGCTGCTTGTAGTACAAAGCAAGAAGTGGATGGAGCGACCCATATGCAGCATAAAAGAACAAATAAAACACTTTTGACACAAGCAAGTGGCGGTTGACCCGTAGGAACAATCGTTCACAGCAGCTCATGTCGTGTTGAGTAGATGGAGTTGGTACTGTGTCGTCGGGTACATTGTCCACAGATGATTGCGAAGGTTGATCTGATTGAATCTCAAGTGACAGACGGTCGAAACGCTCGAGGTGTCTCCTCTTCAGCTCCTCTTCATCATCAGTTAAGATGGCTACACGGTCGTCAGCCATCTTTGCTGGGGTGCTTAATATTTCTAAAGTTGGGTTAAAGATAATGTTAATATAGAACTGTTGAGCATGTGTTAAAAACTTCATACAGCTCGACTGGAAACATATGTACATAAGGGTCAATTCTGATTTCAGTATGACTTTGACAGCAAAATAATTGCACTGAAAAACGGGGGTGGGGGGAGTTACAGATCTTAACAGAGAACTGACAATTTAATAAAAATAGAAAACATAACATCAAAACACTTTACAGGATAATTATGGCATTAAAAACTCGTATATTAACACTGTTTTGCATGTGAAGTCTGGCATATACTAAATTCTATTCTTACTATTACTATACTATCCACAATATCAAATGTTATGTATGCTTGGAATACCCAGATGATCTACTACAGTTGACAAAATAACCATGTTCATTTCCAAAACAATAACGTGATGACGTCACGTGACAGTAATGTAGCACCACTATATTAAATTTCCATTGGAGCATACTGGTTAGTATTTCACATATTATATTTTAAAAAGTTAGCAGTGTAAGTAAGATTGTATGCTGTGCAGAGTACTACTTTACTTTACAAAAGTGAACACTAACCATGATGTAGGCTATACTGCTAAATGACGTAATGAAAGTTTATGGCGCGCCTGTCTAAAACTGTCCTACTTTTACGGAAGTATCAGCGCTTCCTTTACTGAGATGCCATTTAATAAAGATAGCCTGTATATTTATGCGGCAATTTCTTTTAGATATATATAAAAAAAACACTTTACTTACTAGAATCTATACGACTAAAACAGGAAGACGAGACACAAAAGACTTCTTATATTCAAGAAATGCAGGAAATGGAGAAGAGAAGTCCATATCAAGCAAATGTTAAGCATATAACCATTATATTTACAGTAGAATACGAGTAGGCATGTTATATGAAAACAGGCATTGTGTATTTACCTGTAACGTTCGTCCCGATAGTTTCAGGTGAGTCGCTTACTTTGGAACAGACGCGCCTCGATGAAGTTGATTTTCTTCCATATCCAGTGAGTGTTTGTTTACTGGACCGTGTTTTTGTCTACCGGCTTTTCTGTCAGTTTAAACAGATATTTTCTCCCTTATTTGATGCATTGTCGAGGCATTTTTGTTGCTTGGTGGCGAGAATCCAGCGTTCACCTGCTCACAAAACGACTTGGGTCTACCTCATGAAAATTAATTAGGTGATGACGTTGCTCGCTTGGTCTTCTTTTGCCGAAGGCGTGGCTTTTGAATAGCAACGCGCTGACGTTGCAGGATATCCAGCGAGGGCTTGTTACTTGAATATTAAGTAGGTGAAAATAAGGTGGTCTAATGGGAAAGAAAGGCTCTTGAATATTATTATTGTGCATCAGATATATATTTATTTTAATTAACAATAACATGAACAAACATTATTAAAATGATTTTTGTTGTGCTTCATCATCCCAGTTGGGCGTATCTGTTGATTTGCACAGTCGAAAACAACCTGTTCCCCAACTCTTCTTTGTTCAGGTTAAACCGTTTCACTTCGTTGAAAATAAAATGGTTAAACATGCGCATCTTTCGCACCCTCCCTGAGCAACATGCTTTGTGGAAAGTGGCAAGTTGGTTTTATTTTATGAATGAATAAATATCCAAGTATGCATTCAAGTTCAGTTGGCTTTGGACTAAAACAAAAAGCAGAAGGGCTTATTGAAAAATGCTAATTCATTCTCTCTTCATTCTTTCGCTTTACATCAGGAATATTTATTTCCCCGGCAATCGCAGTGAACAAAGCAGCGCAACTCTTGAACTTGCAGCTTGCAGCACACACCTTTAATCAATTAAACCATATAGCCCTTTGAAGTGTAAGCTATATCAATTTGCATGTATATTAGTTTTTTTTTTTTTGCCAGCTGCTATTTGCACTAAGCCATCGCAACTGCCGTCCACTCAACACTCATACAAAAAAGACAAAAAAGACTCGAACTTCAGAATGCTGTTTATAGATTTCAGTTCAGCATTCAACACTATCATCCCTCAACAGCTCATTTACACACCGATCCAACTGGGGCTCAACACTTCGCTGTGCAACTGGCTCAGACTTTCTGACTGGAAGACCTCAGACAGTACGGGTCGGCAACAACACATCCAGCACCATCACACTGAACACTGGGGCCCCCCAAGGATGTGTGCTGAGCCTCCTCCTCTTCACTCTGCTGACCCACGACTGCACACAGTCACACAACTCCAACCTCTTTATTAAGTTTGCGGATGACACGACTGTGGTGGGTCTCATTAGCAACAGAGATGAAACCAACTACAGTTGCGAGGTGAGCCGCCCAGCCGGGTGGTGCAGTGACAACAATCTCTCTCTGAACGTGGAGAAGACGAAGGAGATTGCTGTAGACTTCAGGAGAGTGCACACACAGCATGCTCCTCTGACCATTAACAGTGCAACTGTGGAGAGAGTGAGCAGCACTAAGTTCCTGGGTGTGCACATCACGGAGGACCTCTCCTGGACCGACAACACTGCAGCACTACCAAGAAAGCACAGCAACGTCTCTACTTCCTCCGCAAACTGAGAAGACCCAGACCACCAGCCCCCATCATGTGCACCTTCTACAGAGGCACCATCGAGAGCATCCTGTCGAGCTGCATCACTGTGTGGTATGGCGCATGCAACGCATCCTGTCGTAAGACTCTGCAACGCATAGTGAGAGCAGCTGAGAAGATCATTGGTGTCTCTCTCCCATTCCTCCAGGACATATACTGAACCCGTTTCACATGTAAAGCCCTCTGCATCACAGATGATCCCAGCCACCCATCACACAACTTCTTCAGTCTGCTGCCATCAGGGAGGAAGCTGAACTCACTCCTGAACTTGCCCCCCCTCACCTCTTCTGCCCCAGTCACCACAGAACTGTCCACTGTTTCTCTTCTTACACAAACACACAAAAATAGCTAATTATTGCCATCTTGTGTAAACTTGGAGGACTTCAATGTTCATTTCAACATATATGGTGAACATTAAACATTTCAGCATTCATTTCATGTTCATTCATCTTGGAACTATTTCTCTTCGCAGAAAGTTTGTTAATTACAAGTGCGTGTATACTGTGTGGGGTGATGCGTGTGAAGGCTACATACACAGAGATATTTTATTTTCAGAATTAGATCTCCTGCCACGTGTCAGTTCATGTGATTAAATAGAACGGTTGAATAAAGATAATAAATAAATTAAATTATTAATACATATACACTACCAATCAAACGTTTGGAATCAGAATGAGTTTCATATGCTCATCAAGGCTGCATTTATTTGATCAAAAACACAGGGAAAAAATTAAATATTGTGAAATATTATGATGTTAAATAAGATTTTTCTATTTTAATATACATTAAAATCCAATTTATTCCCAATTTAATCATTCTGATATGCTGTTTTGTTATCAAATATATATATATATATATATATATATATATATATATATATATATATATATATATATATATATATATATATATATATTTTTTTTTTTTTGGAACCTGTGATACTTTTTTAGGATTCTTTGGTGAATAAAAAGTTAAAAAGAGGAGCATTTATTTAAAATATAATTTTTAAATAATTTTTAAAAAGTTTTATTAATCAAAGAATCCCGAAAAAAGTATCAGTTTCCCAAAAAATTTTTTGCCAACACAACTGTTGCCAACATTGATAATTCTATTAATAAATCATCATATTAATGATTTCTTAAGGAACATGTGATACTTTTTTACTAGAATAATGGCTGATGGAAATCAGCTTTGCATCACAGAAATAAATTATAAATTATATTTTAAAGGACATTAAAATAGAAACCATTATTTTTGTAAAAAAAATTTTTTTCTGTATTTTAAATAAATGCAGCCCTGATGAGCATAAAAGACTTCGCTAGAAACATTACAAATCTTACTGATCCCAAACTTTTGAACAGCAGTGTATATAAATAAATATACATAAAACATATAAATATATATAGGCCCAAATAAGTTTCTTTATGACATTTTCATTCCTTTTTCTGTATTTAAGTCATACTTGGAAGAAACATTTTAGACTTTGAATCCACCATGATATTTAATAAATTTTTTACATTTGTTTTTTAAATTTTTTATACCAATTATTAAGAACTTAACAGAGTTTCTGTGGTTTTTAAGTCTTAATTTGCCCTTAAGTTAAGTCTTAAATTCATAAAGTCAAGACATTAAATTTTGCATGCACTGCAAATAATTAATTAAATAAATAAAAAATCGCCATACATTTTTCAATACAAATATCATAACATTTTAATTTACTTGAGATGCAAATTGAACACAACAAGTCTTGTTTTTCTGAGAAACTGAACGAAATTAAGCCAATTTATTCTTAAAACAAAAACAAACTTCAGTCAATGGGGTTTGGAAACTTGTTATCCATTTGTTTTAGGCTGACATTAAAACTGACAAATATATGATTAATTTTTGATCAACTTTTCATAATAAGCTTTGCAATGATTTGTATCGTAAAAAGTCCTATAAAAACAAACTTGAGTTGAATTGAAAAACTTGAATAGAAACGATTTTATGTCATTTTGCACATCTCAAGTAAATATTTATTGATTTAAGACAAAATTATTGACGAAGAGAATTCCTTTTTTGCAGCGTGACCAGAAGGTACAGTAAAAGTCATTTTTATATTCTATTGTTTGGGAGCAGAAATATTGAAATATGAAATAACATTGAAATAAAAAGCAACCGAGGTCTGTTTCGAGATTATATTTCCAAACTTTGAAGTGTTGCGAATACAAGACATTTATATTTAGAGAGCATGTATTGTGATGTATTCTGTACTTTGTCTTAAAAAGTCTTAAGTTTATCTTCAGAAACCCTGAATATATATACAATATCATGCAATATTAATGTTCCTTCTTGCACTATCGCCATTGGTTCAGTCTTGCGATGCACACGCCAACTCGCCAACTTCCGTCCAATGCTTCTCTTTGTTCTTTTTCTTCCTTTTCTTCTCCGCCATGACGATGGCAGCCACAACAGTGATGACCACCGTCATGGTGATGACCAGGACAGTAACCATCTCTGCAGTGCAGAACTCCTCTTTCATCGTGTAGTTTCTGTCACTTTCGTCCAAATTCACGCAGGTGAGGTTGTCGTAGTCATCCAGGAACAGCCGCTTGACGTTACAGAGCTTCTGGAAGACTCGCTGCAGATCGCAGTCGCAATCCCACGGGTTTCCTTGGAGCATTATGTGAGTGCTGTACGTGTTGAGACTCAGGAAGGTCTTGAACTGAATCGTGGAGAGGTTGTTGTTGGTGAGGTCCAGTAGAGCGAGACTGGTCAATGGCGAAAGCACGCCGACGTCCAAGTAGTGTATCTGGTTGTGATGTAAATTCACGACTTCGAGGTTTCGTAACATGGAAAAGATGCCATTTTTGAGAACCGTTAAATTGTTCGAGTTGAGTTGGAGCTGGCGTAGGGTACTCATGGACCCAAACGCCCTCGTCTTGATGGTCTCTATAGCATTATGGCTGAGGTTGAGTCTTTGGAGGGCGTCAAAGTGGACGAAACAACTGCTGTCCAAGCTGGCCAATCGGTTCTCAGCCAGTGACAGATCTCGAAGGGAACCGAGACCCCGTGAAAATCCTTCACCCAGGAATGAGATTCGGTTTCGGCTCAGGTCCAACCTCAGCAGTCCTTCTAGAAGAGAGAACACTCCGTCGGCTAGCATGGCGATCATGTTGTCGTTCAGGAGCAGGACGCGAAGTCTTCGTACGCTGTGGAAGGCTTGAGGATGGATGGCACTCAGGTGGTTGAGGGACAGGTCCAGTTGTTCGGTGAAGGGTGGAAGCGTGGTGGGCACGTGGGTGAAGTTGCTGCTGGTGCAGTTGGCGATTTTGAGCTCCAGGTGGCAGGTGCAGTCGTAGGTGAAGTTGTGGATCATGGAAATGGACTGGACCTCGAGCACCAAGGGAAGCACGAACAACAGATGCATCCTGGAGGTTCTGCAGGGAAACAAAGACACGGGATTTTCAGATATCCCAGTTCTAAACCAAGTGGTTAAATATCTGGGAGATTATACAGTATACACCATTATAGATTATTTAAAGCATTAACTTGCATATCAAATAGGATGAAAAAACTTTTACCATATTTTCCGGACTGTAAGTCGCACTTTTTTTCATAGTTTGGCTGGTCCTGCTACTTATAGTCAGGTGCGACTTATTTATCAAAATTAATTTGACATGAACCGAGAGAAATTAACCGAGAGAAATTAACCAATAGATAACATTACCGTCTACAGCCGCCAGAGGGCGCTCTATGCTGCTCAGTGCTCCTGTAGTCTACACTGAAGACATAGAGCGTCCTCTCGCGGCTGGAGACGGTAATGTTATCTCTTGGTGCTTGGTTCTAAATAAATGCGACTTATAGTCCAGTGCGACTTATCTATGTTTTTTCCGTCATCATGACGTATTTTTGGACCGATGCGACTAATACTCAGGTGCGACTTATAGTCCGAAAAATACGGTAAATCATTTCAAACATTTTCACACACTGCTTCATAGAGCTTTTTCTTAATTTTTTTATGGGCGGATCTTAGGTGTGGGCAGAAAGACTCCCCTGACCGCTTCACTAACGCTAGCTAGCAAGTTTTATTTGCTTGTTTTTTAACAATGACTGGATAAAAATGCGATTTTATCTGAATATGTAATTTCACTCACTGTCCGGGACCGCAATTGTTATTTGAAAATGTTAACTTTAACTAAAGCAACCAGATTGACCAACTCGTACACATAACAACAATAATAAGAAGAATAGTAAATACTGTATATTATATAATATTAATAATACTAATAATATAATACTAATTTTATTTCCAGGTTTTTCTTATTAAATGATGAAAAGTTTGAAATAAAAAAGTATTTAACACCACGAGCATGGTTGTGAATTGTTTGAGTATATGCCATATATTACAGTTAGTATTTTATTATAATCCTTAAATTCTATATAATTAAATATAACATTTACAGTTTATATATATATATATATATATATATATATATATATATATATATATATATATATATATATATATGTGTGTGTGTGTGTGTGTGTGTGTGTGTGTGTGTGCGTGTATATATATATAATAATAAATAATTATAAAAACTAAATAATAATAATAATCTATATGATCTAATCTATAATATTATTTTCTGTATAACTTTTTATTCTTTCAATTTTTATCCGATTACATGAATACTTTTAGGTGAAAATGCTACAAAAATGGTTCTTTATTACAAACTAATCTGAATCTGAATTGTTATTTCGATGCACTGTGATATAGCATTAATGTCATTGTATAATGCACAACAATCTATTGTGTCACTCTGCTACATTTTTCCATCATCTGCTTCTGTTAGGTCGTTAACAAATTGAACTGTGGACTCAGCATGGGTTTCTGGAGCTTTTTCATACTGTTTTCCAGTATATAAACCGTGTAAGCAGACAGTCCATACACGACAGCTATATGTTTGGCTGCACTTGATGTTTGCGTACAGGTGAGCAAACGAATGCTCGAAAGCCTGTTATACAATTACAGGTCAAGGGTGGTTTAGTTCATGCAGGAACTTTACTAAATAAGCCTTGAACTTATGTTTATTTGATCAAGATCATTCTTTTAGGTTAAATTTTATAGGAATGTATAATCAAAAGTTAAGCAGCCAGTCACTATTTCCTTTTTCTATCACTAACTAATTTTAAA